>NC_031770.1:24737251-24793396 GCF_001522545.3 Parus major
CACCGGGCGGCGCTCGTCTGCGTTGTGGATGAAGTGGCAGCGCGGGCCGTAGGGACAGAAGCCGATGGTGTGGAAGGTGCGGCAGAGCTCGGTCTTATACTTGGGGTGGCGGGTGAGGCTGCGCAGCTCGTGGAAGCCGTGGGCGAACTGGCACTTCTCGCCGTACTTGCAGGCACCGCTCTCCTCGAAGGGGCGGCACAGCTCCGTCTTGTAGCGCGTCGAGTTGATGGGGGCCCCGCCGCCGCCGCCGGAGCCGCTCCCCTTGCCGGCCGCCTGCTGCTGCTGCTGCAGCTGCTGCATGAGGTGCTGGCTACGCTCGCCGTTCTCGCTGAAGGAGCGGTCCCGGAACTTGTTCTCCTTGTTGAGCAGGGCCGTGGGGCTGCTGCTGCCGCCGCCTCCGCCGGAGCCCGTCTCCTTCAGATTGCCGAACGAGGAGGAGGAGGAGGACGATGACGAGGAGGAGGATGTAGAAGAAGAGCTGGAGCCGGTAGGGCTGGGGAACTTGGAGCCGCCGGCCAGCGCCGCCAGGTTGCTGGTCGAGTGCCGCCGTAGGAAGCCCGGCGCGAAGCTGGAGCTGGGAGGGGTCACCGGGGTCCCCACGGCTTTCTTGTCCAGCATGCTGCTGAGGTTGGTCAGGGACTTCTCCGTCTGCCGGGGCGGGGAGAGGGGAGGGGGTGGGGAAGACAGCGGGAGAGAGAGAGGGTGTTGCGGGTGACCGCCTGCCCACGGCCACGGCTCCCCACGCAGCACCGCCGAGGGAGCCGAGGCGGGGGTCGCGCCACCCGACCGCCCCGCAAAGCGGGTCTGCCGACAGCGCCGGCGGGGCAGAACAGCGCCGGGGAGAAGCCCCCGCGCCAGCTCTGCTGCATTTGCAACTTTTTTCAAAAGTTCCTCCGGGCAGCGCAACACGCGGGCAAGGGGCTGCAGGGCGGCCCAGCGCCCCCGCGGCTCCAAGACCAGCCCGCCCCGAACGCTGCCGCCGGGAGACCACGGGGCGGCATTCCGGGGCATGCAGCCTTGCGTCAGCCGCTGTTCTCGGCCGGTTGTCACACCGTGACCCGCCCGCAGAGCCCAGCCCGGCATGGGCCTCCCGCCCCGCCGCGCTGCCCCGGTAGCGTCGCTCTGCACACGGCGGCAGGGGCAGACCGCGTCCCACCCGGCCAAACGCGCTCTTCCCTACCTTGCACAAGAAGTCAATGTCGTAGAAGGCAGATAAAAGTGTCGTCGACATTTCTAGATCCTGTAATGGTCGGATATACAGGAAGGACCGAAAGATCCCGCTCTCCTCGGAGGGTTTGGAAAAGCCACGACTAGATAGGAGAGGGCCGTCTGCTTGAAATCCGAAACGGTCCCGACTCCTTCCCGGCGGGACGGCGGGTGCCGGGCCGAGGCGGCGACGGCGGCTGCACAGCAGCGGGCGAACTGCGGGAACTCGGAGGCTCCCCGCGCCGCTCCCATATAAACGCGGCCGCCGATGGTCGCGGGGGCGGTGCCCCGCTCCGCCCGCCCCGCGCCGCCCGCCCCGCGCCGCCCGCCGGGCCCGCCCCGCTCGAGCCCGCCGGCCGGGCCGCCCCGAGTGTTACAGTTACAGAGGGCGCTGGCAGCGGCGGCGGGGTAGCTTAGTGCGGAGCGCCTGTGCTGCAGTGAGCCCCCGGTCCCGCCGATCGGGGTGCGGGCGGGACGAGGCGGGGGATTGGGGAACCAGCCGAGGCAGCGCTCACGGCGCTCTACGGAGCTTGGCCCCTGTGGAGCGCCCCTCTTCGCATCAAAGACCCGACGCCCTCGCGTTGCGGGTGGCCGCGTCCCCGGCCGGGTGGCGGCTGCCGCCGAGCGGAGGATGCGCAGGGCCATGGGAGAGGCGCGGCAGCGCCGGGGACACTTCTTCACCCCGCCCCGCCGAAAATAAACTTTTGCCACGTAATTGCTTGAAACAAAGGTCGGGACCGCGCTGCCCCGGTGTGGCTAGCGGGACAAGGCCGAGCATGGGTTGCGCGCCCGGCCGCTTCTTCCCTCTTTGCGGGGACCTCGGGTTTGGCACTTACTTTCTTTCTGAAGTTTGGGAGAGGTTGGCGGCCAGGCACGGAGGCGAGGTGGCATTACCCTCGCAGCGGCCTGGCTGATAAACGACCCCCTGCATAAATCTAACCCTGCCTGCATCTCCCTCTCGCGTCCCGCACCCTTCCTATGTCTCTCTGCCACGCTCAGCCCTTCCCTCCTTATCCCCGCCAAGGTCTTGTGAGCCACCGAGTTCCCCACCGCCGGACCGTGAGCGAAGGCAGCGGCCGGTCCCTGCGGCGGGGCTCCCTCCCGGGACGAAGCCGGCCGCCGGCCAGGGCGGGCCGGGAGCCGCCGTGCAAAACACCCCCGCCCCCCCCGCATCGATAAGGCTGCGCAAACACGACGTGGGAACGGCGGCGACTCCTCTGCACCCTCGTCCCCTCCCGCGTTTGCTCGGCCCTGGGACAAATGGGATGGGGAACAGAGACGAACGGACATGTCAAGTTTTATAGCTGCTAAAGCCAGCAGAGGCGTTTGATCCTCTTTAGCTTCCGCGCCGGGATGGCAGTCCCGCGTACTCCAAGGGAGCAAACCCGACCACGTCAGCAGGAGCGCGGCGCTGTGCAAACACATTTGCAAAGGAAAGAAACCTCGGGCCGGGGGGCGGGAGTGTCACCAGAGCCCCTCGCGCCGGGCTTCGCACTCGGACCGCTGCCCAGCGGCTCACGCCCCTCTGCTTCCTGCCCTCGCCCTTCACCTCCCACGCCGCCGCGGGAGGGAGGCTGCAGGCGGGACCCTGCTCGGGCCTGCCACCGCCCGTGAGCCGTCATCTACAGCCGGACGAGCCCGGAAACGGGGATCGAAATCTCCCGGGAAAGACGAGGAGCCGGGCGGCGGAAAGCCCAAACCTCGCTCCCTCCCGTGTCCCGGCAGTCCCCTAGGGCCCATCCCCCGCCCGGCGAGCTCTGCCTGGATTCGGCCGGGCCGGCTCCTGGCGCCGTTCCCGGCCCCTCCCGCTGCCCGCGCGGCAGGCGGGGACGTGCCGCCCCCCAGCGGCCGCCGGGCCCGCCGGCAGGCCCAGCGGTGCCGGGACACATTCCTGCTCCTTCCCCTCCTCCCGCCCTGCCGGGGGGCCACAGCTCCCGTCCTGGCGACAGGCGCTGCCCCGCACACGGGGAGCCGCCGGAGCGTGGGGCTGCAGCCATAACGTGCATCGCTTCCCATAACCTTCTCCGGGGCCTATCGGAGTCGCCTCCGCACTGACCCGAGCTCAAACTCTTCCTCCTCCCACACAACTCTGCGATGGAAATACCACCTCGGAGCTGCTCCTGCCCGCCAGCCAACCGAGGCAACAGTTCACTGTGACAATCATGCACGGATCATTGTGTCAGCGCCATTGGAAGGAATACTTTGAGAAACTGACTTTGATCAAACACACGTCCGATAAATGCTCTGGCATCAGGTTTTGTTAACTCTCATGCAATCGCTGCTCGGGGTCTAAAGGTTCTTCATTGAGCAGTTACACAGTAACCCATCATCAGTACCGTGTGGTGAAATGTATGTGCACTGATATAAATCTTATTTGCTCTCTTATAAACTCAAGGAGATGACAGAGGTTCCAGTTGCACCTTAAAACCACAATAAGGAAGATGGAGTTTTCGAGCTGTTTGGTAACTGATTAACCAACTCCTCAAGGCTTCACTAAGTTTTACAGTCACTGTGGGTCTATTACTGTGCTGTCACCTGTCTGCATTTATCCATTTGCCAGTATCAAATATATATGCACAGGCGTTTTAAATTCTACCCAATTTTTAAAAAGCCAGTATTATTAGATACTCTTATGCTACCCATTGACATGAGCAAGGTCTCAGAACTTTATAGTGACTTTGATACATACAAAGTTCTTTTTGTCTCCTACTACAGAAGCTGTTGTCACACCTAGTTCAGAAATGATGGAAAGATGTGGCAAAATCAGCAGCTGCTAATTAATTGTACAGGTCTTGACTACTTTTTAAAGAGTGGCTTCCAGACACAATCTGGGCTATTCTTTCCCCAGGACCTCAAACCAGATGCATACAAATTAATTTTCAGCCTAACTCGCATGCATGTCTCATGAAGTTGGATAGCTGGCATTCTGTGAAACATCATTTCAGATTCCAACACTGCTCTTTTGCCTATTGAAGCCTCAAGTTTCACCATAAATTACTTTTAATACAAGTAACCCTGAATCCTGGAACATTAGAGCAAATACTAAACTTTTATTCCTAAGTTCTGCTTGTTGGGTTTTTTTAAGTGGTGATTTTGTGCAGTGTTCAGATGTCCACTGGACCCAATTCGGCAGCTCAGCTCTATTTACAGCAGAGTATTTGAACTCAAGAGAGCAACTTTCGGCTGTGGGGCACCGCAGCACCCAGCACTGCGAGCAGCGTTGGCTCAAGCCTTACCCTGCCCTGGCTTGAGCCCGTCCGGGCACTCCGGGAGTCCGATCCCGTTCCGACCGATCCCGATCCCGAATCCCGATGCCGTCCGGGCGGGAGCGCGGGCCCGAGCCGCGCGCGGCGGTGCTGTGGCGCCACCTGGCGGCCGCGCGGCGCACCAGCCCGAGCTGCTGTGGCGGGCCCGGCCGCGGGACAAGCTCTCGGGCATTACCTGGGAGTCACCGAGATTCGGGGCTAAACAGCGCTCAGACACCATCAGGTGAAGAGGCTGAAAGCAATCAGGCGTTTATCGGACATGTCCTTCTTCCAGAGACACCGAAATCACGGTGTACAGGGCCGCACATCCGTGTTGGGGCAGGCCAAGCCACACCACAGCCACACATCCAGTCGCAGCCCTTGGCTATGAGAAGGTAACACAACCATTTCGCATCAGTATTTATTTTTGATGTCTCATTTTCATATTGAAACTCAATTCCAATTCTCAGAAATAAAACATTCAATGCACAACAAGCTTTTTTGTGTTTCAGGCACAGCAAGACCCTGGAACACTCAGAATAATCCCTACAGCTGCCCCACCTGGTGAGAGCATCTCCCAAAAGCGAGGGCTGCAGCACAGAATCACCTCTAGTACCCTTCCAAGGGCCTCACACTCCTTGGCAGGACCTCACTTTCCAGGACTGCTTGCAGAGCAAGGTGTTTCAAGTAAAGATGAAACTATTTTGTTTGCAATGGAACAGCTGCTTCATTTTGAACACAGCAAGTCTTCATTTTAGAGACATTTTATGAAAGCAGTTAATTGATTTAAAGGAGAAAAGAGGCATGCAGAAATCTAACTAATGCTGTTTCCATGTGCAAAACAAAGTTACTACCAAAGTGAAAATCCTTGTCTTCCTCCAGAGGAAAATGTAGTAAAATTTAAAATGTACTCTAAGAATGGCCATAAACAAAGAAGTCACAGTTTGTTTTTCTATTAGAAACATTAAGAGATTTAAAAAAAGGGTCATATTAATTAAATAATTAACATGCTGCATTTTGAAAGGAGACAAAAAAAATAAACATTTTCTTCATATTAAGATACAGGAGGTAAAAATGTGGGACAAAATGTAACAGAACTACAGGTGGCCTGCACCTGGATGAATGGAATATATTAGGCTTAGCTGCTTTACTTCCTACAGTAGCTGTAATAAACAAAGCTCAGCTGAATGAAATTAACAAATGCATTTAAAAGGAAAAGTCCCCCACTGCACATCCCCTCCCCACCCCCCACCCCAAAAAAAATAAATCAATGGGCAATTATCAATACAAAATATGTAGTTCTAGCCTGAATACTGAAGGTACTGCAGGGTTCCCGAAGTCATCACAGCAATCCCTGATTCCTTGAACATTGCTGGAATTCAGGCTCCCTGCCCATCCAGTAATGTGTGCAGCTCCCTGAGGATGAAGTTTTAGTAATTTACTTTTCCAGATTTTCATTTCTGCAAATGTCATCAGGCTTCAGCAGATTTAGTATTTTAAGACAGACTGATACTCTCTCCTTTTGAATAGCCAATCTTGTGAATTCTGGAGTTCTGGTAAACTCTGGAACCAGAGGTAGAGCTCCAAGAAGGTGTTCAATGCACTGGGCTCGATCCAGTGCTATTCTTGACAGACGATTAAGTTCCCCATGATCTGGTAAGGTGAGATGAGTCACTGATATAAGACATAAAAGGTGCTTACTAAGTTGTCTCACATGAGTCAGCTTCTCTGCCCAAAAATTCACTTCCCCTTTATCAAACAGAGAATCATCTTCTTCCTTAACAAAAAGAAAATGAGCAGTGATTACAAAATTATTTGTGGCTTGATAACATCATAAAAGATATTTTGATAAATCAAAAAATATATGAAAAAAGGATATATCTAGAAATGATGACAACAGAGGCTGTCATAGAACAGAGTTTTATATTAAAAAAACAAGGTAAACATTCATATGCCTTTTTTTAAAGGTTTGGGAAAACACACTAAAAAGGTTCCTACTTTGCCAAAGAAATTTTGCCTTCAAAGACCACGCAGTTATGGCACAAGTCTTGAGAAACAGTGGCAGTAAATAGTATCCCTAATCCTTTACATGTGCTTGCCTTCTCCAGTGAAACAGTATTGTATTTCACAAAGACCTCCATAAGCAGTATGGTAATTTGCTATATCATAGAGCTTTTTGAATGGATTAAATGAAAATTGTATCAGTCAGTAAAACATCAGAAATGCACACCTAAACTACAGGCTTAAGAGAAGATTCATGATGTATTTTATGGGTCATATTAATTGCCAACAAACTTCTCAAGGATGTAGCTGCTCCTGCTCCTTCTGGTTTACCTTCCAGCATGATTTTGACCTTTACAGTCTTTTCAAGACAAAAAGAACACAGTGCATTATACAGTAATAGCTTTTACAGAACCACTGGCAGAGATGGTAAAAATGGAAAAGATCTGTAAAGATGGCAAAATTCATCTTTACAGAAACAATCCTGAAGTCAATGGCTGATGTAAGCAAGGCTGTTTCATGTGTTGTGCAGAACCAGTCACACGGATGACGGCATAAAAATTACCAATATTTAAATGCCGTCTCTGGGAAAGCCAGCACTGATAGAACACTGGTCTTGAATCCCCAGATGTGACTGGCACCCCAAAAACAGTTTAAATTCAAGGGAAGCCATCATCTGCAGTAATACTGAATGTAGTTACATTATAGCCTCAAAATGTTTCAGTCAACAATGCCTTGTGAAGTAACTCTTGATTTATTTCAGTGGTTGCTTATTGATCTCTTTAATTTTATGCTGGCATTACCAGGAAACAAGACATAAAAATCTTTTAATTTTAAGTAATATCCATGTAAATTTTTTATAAGACAGTAAATCAGTTAGTAGTGCAGTAGCAATTACTGGGTTTCATCAGATGAGACATTTCATTCTATTCCTACCATAAGACTGCAGAACTATAGTGCTTCTAACATGCTACAGCAACTGCTTGTTAAAATTACCAGGGCAGAAGTCTCCCCATCTCTTTGCAAGTCGTTGTCTCCCAAAAGCCACTCCAGCAGGATTGGGACACCAGCATGGATCTCCTCCCACCTCTGGAGCAGCTCACACACTTTGCCAAAGGCTAAATCCAAGGCCATTGGAGCATTCACTATCCTAAATGCAAACTCTGTTGAGAGAAAATATGTGTAAGAATATAGAGCAAGACTGCAAACATTTTCAAATAAAATCAGCACAAAAATGATTTCTCAGATGCCAAACTTACACAAACACGTACAGAATGATAAAATTAATACTGTAAATAAATTAGATGGGTGTTTACTTCTCTGCCACTTGGGGCCTTCTCTCAATTCCAGAATAATGAAGCAACCGAAAATGCTGATGCTTAATTTTTTTTTTCTCCTGCCCATGTAGTGACATTTATTAATCCAGGTTTAAATATATAGATATGTCTGTTAGAAACATCTCCAGACAGTCCCGTCACTGTTACATGGTGACTATTTTTGCCAAACAACAGTATGCCTTAGATCTCTTGTAACGTTTTCACTGGAACTCAAAACCTACAACACATGATATGTTTTTAAAGGACTGGGATATAAAAAGAGTAATTATTTGGTGTGTAATCTCTTTCTATATAATAAGATACACATATATACACACACACATGCATAAGAGAGATCAGGGATGAAGACAGGCTAAGAAAAGAGGTTTGAGAAAGGAAAGGCAGACACTGTTTATGACCCCATCACAGAGCTATATTTATACAGGTTTTGGCATCATGCCAGAGCAATACACAAAGCTATCATCCACACTATCTTTCTTCCCTGAACTTCCTCACTGCTCTCATTTGGGGAGATGCTGACTTAACTCTCTGGGTCCTAGGGCTGCCTTTGGTAACAGTATATAAAAATGCCCCAAGTCCTGTGTGTCCACAGGTAGGAGTTTCTCCACTTGTAACTTTAATGCAATTTTATTTTTCTTTTAAAAAGAGCTGTGAGAAGGGGACTGAAAGAGGACAGCTAGTGGACAAGCCTTTTCAAAATCCCTGTTACTGTAAAAAGGATTTTGGCAAAATTAATCCATGTCCACAGTCACCAGCAAACTGAAAAATGTTCACTGAATGGTCTAAGTAGTGCTATGTAAGGACATGCCATTCCTGAATGCTGTAATTTGGGAGCAGACAACACAGAAGATTCAGAATTATTTGGTAAGAATCCATACAGATATGGAAGGCACACCTTACTTTTTTGTGTGTGACTGTATTTAAGCATTTCTTCTGAAGGAAAACAACCATCTACATGGAGGAGGGACAGCAGTGTAGCCAAGACTTCTCCCTGACACTCCCCATTCAGAGCTGGAGCATGGACCCCCCTGTGCTGTAACCCCTCCCAAGGCCTCAGGTTTTCTGAGGTACATTGGTACAGGAGAGAAACATTGAAACATCAAGATTAGGCAAATACACATGCTGAGGAATAAGAAAACATCTACAGGGATAACAGACCGATGGGAAGACAAGTACATGCACTTGACAGACCAGGCAATGTACCGAGGACATTGGCAAAAATGAATTAGTATTTGAGATGATGAGGACAAAGGACCATAATAAGGAAGGGAGTGAAGGAGAAAGAACAGATGGTCCCTTCTTTATCTTGGAGTTAGATGAGGGTAAATGGAAATCTCCTTGAACAAGTAACAGGAAGGCAGGCAGTCAATCTCTTCGTGACACTAATAATGCTACATGCACAGTTTGTCTCTGCTAGACAGTAAAATCAAATGTTCAAATCTGTTTTCTTCATGTCAGGAATTATCACATTATCAGGACACCCCTGAGCTTCTTCTGTGAGGGAGTGCTTGAGAAGTGGGGTAGCACAACATTTCCATCCCATTTATTTTAGGTATTGTTGACATTCCTATTTGTTGACATTCTTTTCCAGGAATTTCTTGGGGTTATTTTATTTGTTTATTTTTTCTGGTGGGGTGTGTGTGTGTGTGTGTTTGTTTTTTGTTTGTTTGTTTTAAAAAAACTCCTTGCTTTCCCTGTTGCTGTGCCCCATTTGGTACCAGTCTGATACACTAAATAATGGACACAATGGTTGTCTTCTTTGTTTCCGTTTGCTTAGGCAGGAAACACTTTCATTCAAGTGCCATAGGGACATCAGAAATACTGTCAATCTTCAGAGCTGAAAGAACAGAGATGAAAATGGAGTGTTTCTCCATGGTGTTCTGAGCCTGAAACAGCTAGTTATGAACAAAATGCAGTATTTTAAACTCAGTTCTTTTGAATTCTGATGATGTTTTTGAGTTTTATGATGATTCCTAAATCTCTACGATTATAAGTATTTATATAAGGCCTCTTCCTTATATCACTTTATTTGTATTTGAATATTTAGCAAATTAGGTGATGTTGGGAGCTAAAAACCAAACATGGTACTTCCTATTGCTGAGTTAGCTGTTGCTTAGATAGAACTGCCAGTTCTGAAGCCTTTTTAACATTTAGTCTCCTTAAGTATAAATACATACAGTGAGGCTCTCTTTGTGAATGAGACACTGAATTGCTGAGAAACGCATCAAGAAATAGAATGAGGCCTCTAATTGTGGTATTACATGACCATGCTGAAAACTACTAAGAGGTAGCAAAACAAGTAATGCTGAGGTTCTGCTTAGACTAAACTTGCTTGCTAGCAGTTTTTCCAACAGCATGACACAGAAGAAAAGGCAGTTTTGTGGTCACAGAGTACAGCAGTCTTGTAGAGAATCCTACAAGTTGCAACAAAGGAAATGGCAAGTCTTTTTTTGTTGCTGCTTGTTTTTGTTTTTTTTTTCCTTCAGACTCAAAAAGAGAAAAAAAAATACAGGGGAAACATGCAAAGGATGTGTAGCACTCACGAAAAATATGAAGATCCTGAACACACCCACCACCTTTCTGTGAACCACAGATGCCATTTAACTGATGAACTTGTGTGTCAGTTCTGGTGTTGAGACCAGAGAAAAACAAAGCCACATCACTTTGATAACACTAAAACTTAGGGTTCCAAAATCTGGGTAAAAGCTTGCCTACCTTCCAAGGGCTTTGAGTTAGTGAAGCTTAGCACACCATCATCTTGGTACTTCAGGTGTTCATAGAGACTCAACAACATACCAATGTCTGGCAGATGAAGGGTTTTTAATTCCACCCACTCATTCTATCCCGCTCCTGCAGAGTATCAGGAATAGCTCCATGACTTCTGAAATGCCCCCTCAGCTGCTGTTACTCCCAGAGCACCCTGATATTGACTTTGATACCAGTTTACACAAATTTGATGCAAGAATAGTTCAGGATTAGATATGTGGACCGTCAATGCCACAAGGGTAACAAAGAGATATAGCATATATTCAAAAGAAGTATATTAACTCTTCTAAGCCTGAGTGCTGAAGTAATGCAAATGGGTAACAGCAGGCAAAGTTACATAGGTACCCATGATTTAATAGGTAAAAAACACTTCACAGGGGGAAAAGGTTCTGTTGCTTTGATGACCCCCAGCTCTAAAAGTAACCACCAGGAATGCTGTAAGCATGCATAGAATCTTTGAAGACACCAACAAAAGACGTGTGTCCTCTCAAAGGAAATGTATAGTCTTCACTGTTTACAAGAAGCCCTCCTCACATCATCACCTGCCTGCAAAGGCAGGGCTGATTTTCAAGAAGCCACATATTATACATGATGCTGTGTTCATGACTCATGCTATGACTTCAGAGAGTGCTCTGAGCAAAATGCAAGTTCACTAGGGGCAAAAAGGGCAGGTGGCTCCCCTTTCACCACAGCCCCCCAGGCCCCTAATGCTTACCTGGGAGCCAGCTCGAGTACTCTGCTGATCACCTGGTAAATTAAGGCTCAGAAGAGCACAATAGGCATTTGGCACAGAGCTCTGGCGTGTGGGCTCTTCTGCTCGGCTGGCAAGCTGAGCTGGTTATCCTGCAGTCAGAATTGGTGTAGTTGGGGGCCCGGGAAGGGAAGATCACAGGACAGCAGGAGGAAGGAAAGAAGCCAGAGGGAGAGCGAGACCTCCCCGTTCAGCAAGCTGTTAGCCCAGGTCAGCTATCATCCCTAACGTCCCCATCAGAGCCTTCCAAACAAAATGCTAAGATTATTTAAATGAGTGTTAATAGCCTTTTGTAATCTAACTATTTGAAGTAACTCAATTAAGAAAAATTCAAATAGCCAGGGCTCACAGCTGATTACTGCCTGAGGAACTAAACCTGCAAAATCCAAACCTGAAGATTTAGCTAGTGCTATAAACTGAAAATATACAGCAGAGCTCCTTCCACAGCAGTTCTACAGACTATCAAAACCATATTAAAAATATGAGTTTTTTTTAATTTGAAAATGTGCATATGTTCCAACATGCAAAAACATCACAAGCAAGATAAGTATCTTACTAAATAAGCCACTACAGGGGTTGAAATACCAAAATAATTCTCTACGACTTAAAACAAGTAGTTACAAGCAGAATAGTTAATACTACTCATCAAAATCAAAAATAAGGATAAGAATCAGGTACTACATACTTTTTTTCATTTTGAGGAACTGAATTTTCATAAAGGGAAAGGGGTTAAGTACTGCAGTGTTTTAGTCTTTGTGAATGCGCCCACATAAAAATTAGACCTCCCACATACACATTCATATAGTCCAAAAGCTTTGATCATGCCAGATGTAAATATTTCTTCTAGTCGCCTATTACGTGTCCTCCAACTATACAATTGTTCTCTGTTAAAGCCTCGGTGATATTATGGGGAACTGAAAGGATGTATCAAGAGTGTATACACAGATTTTAAGGACAACCATGATAAAATATAGGCAAAGGAGAAAAGCAGAACATATTCCTTGCCTAAAAAAGCATTTTTTTATTTTTGTATTGCAAATTGTTAACTGAAGTTCATTCTAGATCAAAGAGCAATGCAATTTTTGTAAAATTTACTGTGTTCAGAACAAACAGAAAGAGAAGTGAATCTGCAAGGAAGCTCCATGTAACAGCTCCAAGAGAAAAATCTCACAAAGAACACTGTAGTGATGTTTTCAAGGAAAATATATAGGGTAAGTTCTCCAACTGAAATTACAGAAAGTATTTTAGGGATTTTTGGTAGACCGTGACCATCTCAACTGGTAAAATATTTTTTACTTGCTTGCACAAAGTGCTGCCCATCAAGTTATAAATATTAATACATCACTATCAATACGGTACCTCATAACACCCTGGTAAAATGAGATAGTATTCTTACTTCAGAGCCAAGCATGGACATTTAAAGCAGCAAAGATCACTGAATGATTGCTTGGGAAAACTGGGGATTTATCTCATGTTTTCTGATACATCACTGTAAAAGATGATGAGTATCAAGCAAGATATCAGGTTCTCATCCGAATGATGGCAGATTCAGCATCATGGTCACTAATACCTGTAATATTAGATTTGCAAATGGAAAATTTCACCTAATCACTAATCACTTCTTTGTTATATAAAGATTGTCCTCCATTTGGTGTTCAGTAATAATCAAGCTTGTTCTATTCTCAGTATATGAAATATAAGAGAGCTGAGTGAGGCAGTACTGCCGATATATTTTTTACTTAAAATGCTGTGTTTATGTATGCCTAAACTTCACAAAATGTAAAAAGCCTTCAAATTTAAAAACAAAAAAAAAAACCACATTGGCCCAACCCAGGAGTTAAAGAGCTGGTAAATAAAGTGAGGCTAGAAAATACATTTTCTGTGTTGAAATAGGTTCTACTTTGAGGTAGGCAGGAACTGTGCAAGTGGCAAGAAAATGCATAGGTGTCTTGCCACTGGGAAAATAGCAGGGCAGAATAAAAGAAAGGAAAGGGTTTTCATACCCACCCGGTCTCCTCAATAATATTAGAGTGCTTTCACCCTTCTGGGCACTAGGATTAAAAGAAGACAACTGAGAAGCATAACAAAAGAAAAAAAGACCCCAAAGAAGCAAAACAACCAACCAAAAAAAAAGGGAACAAAAACCTGCAGAAAGAAATGGTAACTGTTGCATCTGGATGGTTGGCAGATGGGTCTTCCAATTGCACTGTGTCAATACAAGTTACCAACATCAAACTTTCCACTTTATAAAACGACCATTTATGTAAAATCTAATATATAAGCAGATTCCTTTTCATAGTGTTTCATAAAATCAAAGGCAATTAGATAATTTCTATCCTCTCGAGAAATACCATTTCCTAAATGACGTACAACCGCTTCATATGTTTTCCATTTCCCTGCCTGAGTCTGTTTTGTAGCAGTGCTTTTTCAGGATGGCTTTAGAAAGAGGCCCTTCCTGACATCACGCAACACGATGTCAAAACACAACACCATTACAAAACAAACTAATCAAAACTAATTTCTTAATAGTTGCAGTCTCTGAGTAGAGCGGTGGTGATGCTGCTCTCAGCTTTGACTTTGATTATAAACAGATCTGAGTTTATAACATGTCTGATTACTGCTGGAAACTTACAGCTCAGTACTGAACAGAAAATTAAAGTCCCTTCTTGAGCAAAAGAGCACACACATATTCATCATCTTTTCAAGTCCTTTTTTGGAATGTGAACCAAACAGTATTTTTCAACTCAGTTATTACGTTATTTTTCCTTTTTAAATATATATGTGTGTATATGTAAGATTTTCCCATGTTAGCCATGCTCCTGTACACGAAGGGTACTAATACAAAACAACCACAGCTCACAGATCTGTCAGAGGAAATGAACATTTGGACTTTACCTCTTACATTATCACTTCTGCAGAGCCTCCCCCCTCCAAGCCATGTTCTAATTTAAACAGCAAAAAGACAGTATCCCCTGCCTAAACCCACAGAACTCATGTTTTTCTCTTTTACAGGGTAAAAATATTATTCAGCTAACTTTTAAAACACTGCCAATGAGAACATACAGGTTTTTAAACTCAAATTATGTATTTATTGGAAAAAATGAAGGTAAATACAGTTTCAAAACTAGTATCAATGACTAGAATTAAATATACAACTGAAGACTCTTGTTACTGGCATCTATCAACTATACAGAAGTTTTTGCTTAGCATTGATAAAGGTTACTGAATGTGAACGAGCTGTATGTTACAGTTCTGCTGTAGGAACACAGGAGACACATTTACTTCTGAATCATGGATGGAATTTTAGAGTGACATCTGGAGAATGATGGTAAGAGGCTTATTATGTAAAGGATAAAGGAATAAGGAAATAATGGGTAATGAGTACAAAAAACTACAAAAAATTATTCTCCCTGCAATACCTGTAAACTCATTTAATTTGGGCAGAACAAAAAAAAAAACAAAACAAAAAACCAAAAACCAAAATTATTTAAAGCAGTAATAGAAAGGCAAACTTTCCTTTATTCCTATGGAGCCACAGCCATGACCATCACAGCCTGCATGAGGAGCCTATCAAGATCAGTAAGCTGCTGTTCTGTTTACTCACTCACAATTAAAACGCTGATAAGAAAAAACACATTTAATAGATTATTCACATGAACACTCTGTTTAACATTTACCACTTCTGGACTCCAGCACTGCACACATAAAATAATTTTTCATGTATTCTTTTTTAATTTTTCAAGCATGACCTTTACATAACAGTGCCACTGAGTAATTAATAGAGCTAAATGAAGCACTGTCAGTAAATAATCAGTAGCCAGTCTTTGATGGATGAGCTGATTCTAATGCAGTCCATTCACTTTCAACTTTAATTAGTGGCATTGTATTCTAGAAAGCAAACAGTTCCTTCATCCATGTGATGATCTAATGTTGTATAAGAGGGCTGACAACAACTTGTAATGTGTTGACATAAATTTGGTACTAAAGTAAAAGAAATCACAGTGCTTACACATTTTCTATATAATATAATTCTTCAAAAACAAGTAATATAAAGTTCCGCCTGAAAAAGCCACTGATTTTAACAAGTTCCAGACTCACCAGTAAATCTTGCTAAGACAACTTTAAGTCTCAATGCAAAAGTTCTCTCTCCTTCTTTAATTAAGTCAATTCATATGAATTATTAAGTGTATCTTGGTGAATTTTTTGCAAGACATAAAAACAAGCATAAAAATGCTATTTATTTCTACAAAAGTACTGATACAACACTGAACTTTTTGGTGCTATAACCCTCGTTCTAGATGCAAGCTTAACTCAGCTGATGACAACTGCTGAGAAAACTGCACTTTGGAATTACTGGAATTCAGAGTTATTTTAGATTATTGAAAAATACTCTGGTTTTCAAGGCCTCTTAGGTTACAACATGTTTTGATCTTGTTCTATACTTTCTCCTAAATGTTGGTTTACATTGGTATTTCTCATCCTTCTTCCAGCAGCTCTCTCTAAAGGGTGGAACAAGGCAGAGTTGCAGATTCCTGCAAACTGTGGCTATTGAGCATATCTGAGTAGAGAAGGCACTTGCTAACTCACTACAACACATCTGATTCAAGTGTATGTGTGACTTACTGAAGGAAGGTATTTTTGAGTAGAATAGGAAGAAAACCAACTAGGAAACCTCCGTAACTCTGTCTTTGCATCACTTCTGATACCTTTTATAAAATGCTATGGAGGGGACACTGTTTTTAGGATGGTTTGTATTTAATTTTAATCTTTGTTTCATATTACTTGTTAAAAGAAGGTGACATTTGAAAAGAAGTGGCCATAAAATTGTTCTTACAGAAAGTGCCATATACCTTTTTGTATAGTAATTTATGTCAAAAATGTTCATAATACAGTCTCAGCTTCTTTACTGGCCAATTTTCTAAACCAAATTCCTCACTATGTAAGAGAATACACCTAAAGAGCAAAACCCCACAGAAACCATTCACTATATGAATGCCTGATGAAGAAAAAGCCCAGCCACCCTCATATGAAAAGCTTCCAATACAGTCCAGATTGTCTATTCTTATTCAGATGTCACCTAAGGAATGAAATATGTGCAAGGAACAGCTCACATTATTTTTATCTTTTTGGTGATATATGGACACAGATTCATAATGCTATGAAAATACAACTAAATTTTCAAATTCTCTGTAATGTGAGAAGCTACCAAGACCACAAAACATTCACACTGTGCTATGAACAAGTGACCAAGAGAATTTTCTTGCTTTTTTCTGTCAAGATCAAAATGTCTTCCAATGCCTATTGGCAAATTGCTTTTAATGCAGTATAATGGGATCTGTTTTAAGTTTTCTGACATTCCAGCAAAAAAAGTCAGCTGGACTATTGAGCTGCAGTCATACAGACAGGCAGGTGCTGTTTATCCTGTTCAACAACACAATGATTACAGGTCACTTAGTGATCTAAGGAGAACTTAGGGCCAGTTCCCCTGCAGGTGTGTAACAGGTAAACAGCCCCAAGTTTCAATCCTGAATGGAAAATATCTATCTCCAAAGATTTTTTCAAGAGCATTTTCACTCCATGAGACAACCACTGGCTCTTTTCAATGGGAAGATGACACACCAGTGATTTCACTCGAGAGCAAATTGAGTTTTGCCCTTTCTTTCAGAAATACTCTAAAGTGAGATTACACACACATATTCCTCACTCTGCTACCAAAAGTTTTGATTCACATTAAAGACCTGCTGATCCTAACCACCGTATTGTGACTGAGCCACTTCTAGAATCGGGACTCTATGTTTCTTCCCAACACAATGTTCACATTAAAGAAATCCAAAGGAGTGGTTCACACCCTTTTTCCTTCACAAGTTCTTGCCACCTAGGTGACTTCTGGATTTTGCACCTTCAGTGACCCAGGACACTTCTATTTACATGGGCAGGTCTACACCTCTCTGGAAGTCACATGACTTACTTGTATCTCTCTGGCTGAAATACCTCACGCTCCAGCATTTCCCTACAGCTGTAGTCTAAGTGTGTTAAAAGCCAGCTCATGATTTGCTAGGAAACTTCTAGCTGTCATCAGGGCATCCTCTAGCAGGCTCCAAAGGACTTGGAGAGTGTATCTCCATCCCAGATATCAGTGGGGTGGCTCCCTGCATCTTCATCTGCATCTTCAGCAGACATGGCATTCCAGAGGCCTTGGCATGCCCAGGTGGATCAGTAAATTGTAACATGGTTTGTATGAATTACTTCAAGGCCCTCATCCAAGTAAATTTACGTAAGGAGCAGGAGCTGCTTAGTTTTGCATAAAGTGTAAATCTATACACAAACTCTTTGACTGATAAACAGTCAGTAACCAGAGTTCTTCAACTGAAAATCCAACACAGATAGCAATATATTTGTCTAATACAGATTTTACATTTGTCTTTTCCATTTCCTTCAAAGTTCTTTGAGGAATTAGTTTGTGCCTCTTCAGCTGAGAAGGAACTAAGTGCTGACTCTTCTCCCCAATGTGCTGTATGGAAGTGTTCTCTGCACAAGACAAAAATTAAAAACATTTGTGTCTCACATAGTAACACAGACATGAACTGTACAATACCAGGGACTTCCCCACCACAGGGAAGAAATCTCTCTTCCTATTCTCTACACATTTAATACATGGCTTTGAATCTTTCTTATTCAAAATACTCCAAAATATTCTAAATAGGCATGGAAGACAGAATGGCTAAGTAACCTGGGGCTCTCAGTCATTCATCGTGATACGGAGTGCTTCATAAATCACTTTATAACGATATACACGGAAAGAAGGAATGGCACTATCTATTCTGCAAGAAGAGCAGACAGTCATGAAGATTAAAAAAATCTTGACTGGTTTTAGATGTCTGATCTGAGACATTATGACTTGTTTCACTGAGGAGTCAGCACCCCATAATGCTTTAATATTCAAAATGTCCTTCCCCCTGGCTTCAACTGTGTGAGCTCTGAACTCCTGCAAATCATGCCTGCAAGGTATACAGCTAAGCATTCAGCATGGTGACCTCCCTTCCAAACTCTGCTTGGAATAACTTACTTACCTGCACAAAACAACTCTCTGGGAGAGGCAGGGACATAATGCAAAATCACAAGGGCAAAACTAAACAGCTTTGGCATGTCCCTTCTTGTGATCCTAGTCTTACTCTCTTTATCACATGCAGCTTGCAGCTGAGGTAGTAATGCTGCTGGAGAGGATAGTTTCCTACACTGTATGTTCCTGATTCACCACCAGAGCAAATCTGCACTGTCTAATGAACTATAAAATAACTTCTATTAAAATACCCAGGCAGTGAAGTGATAGTGAAACTTGCTTCTTCACAGATGCAGCATTATAAGGTTGAATTAAAGTTGAATTTCCTAACATTTGGATACCTGACCTTGCAATCTCCTGAGTATTCTTGGTGTGGAGAAAGGCTAGAGGAGGAAGATGGCAACATATATGTATAATTTGCCAAGAACCAAAAAGAAAAAGAGATCTGTACCTTCATGATTTCAAGTATCTAAACACAGCCTGGACCAGAGCTACCTACAGCCAGAGCTACACAATCCTGAGGCAGTGTTCCTGGCACTGAGCATCCTCAGTAGCCCTGCTCAGAATGCAGATAAGCATTTCAGGAGCAGAGAAATTTAAGCTGCTTTGTGAGCACAAATATCTTCTGAGGTTTTAGCTTTTAGGCTCCTTTTAATCTCTATTGAGATATATTTATGAAAAGTATAGCATTTTATACTATTTCTCAGTCAAACTTGTACATATTTTACCAAAAAGAGCATGCATATCTAAAGCATATATATTTAAAAATATTCAAAGAAAAGGCCTTCAGTCTTTTTCACAGCCTGCATAAATATAGTATTTCCTCTAAATTTCAAATGTAGAATCATCTCTATGGTAACAAAACCCAAATAATTAAAGTTTAAAAAAATACAGTAAAGAAAAATCTCAGTACCAACTAGTGAGGATTAATACAAGTAGTTGAAAACCAGGGTTTTATAATGAGGACTGTTAGGCAACCCTAATAACAACAGCCCATCAACCCTCCTTATAAAAATATTCAGTTCACACAATTAAATTTACAAAGCATATTACAAAGACACAAATGAGACAGAAAAGCAGAAGACTGTAAGTTTACAGAGGTCAATTCAAGATCTGTTGAAAAGGTGAAAGAACCACAGAGGATGAAATGTGAGGGCAGGTAGAAAGGAAGAGAGCACTCAGAGCACAGAAAAGAGTAACAGCTCTAGTATATTTTATTTAATCAAAGTGACTATCTGAAAGAATAAACAACACCAAAGGGATTTTTCCCTCATTTTTAAACAAAATAAGCAAATCAGGAGGCACACCTTCTGTGTGTTTCCCACCGCAACTTGTGAGCTAGTTTCAATCCAGACAAGAAAACATACGGGAAACTGAAACATTTAATTTTGTTTCTATGAAATAGCCATCTGGGTAAAGAAAAAAGACCCTACTGCTGTCATGCCTACTGAAAGGATGAAACCTGAGTCATCAGACATAAGAAATCCATTTACCTGCAAAACAAATCTATGAAAAAACCCCATCAAACCTAAGCTTCCTTCACTTCACTGCTCAATGAACTTTTTACCCTTTTTACTTAGTAATGCCATTTGAAGTTACAGTCCACACTGTGACTGTAATGTGCATTTTAACATAAAGGTTCTTTCTGTCTTTAACATCTTCTTTTTGCATCTGTTTATTTCAAATGAATTTCCTTCAGGAAAGACCACATTCTACTTTACCTTGCCATGGATGGCACTAGGTGAGACTTAATCACAAATTGTGAGAATCGTGTAAAACCCCTAATTTGGAGAACTTACCTCTACGTGGTGACAGCCTTTCACAGTGACACACAGATGACCACGCTGAAAACCAAAACACATTGCAAAAAAAGGCAGCTAACAAGGAAAGGCTGCTTGTATTGCCTCTACTCGTACAAATCTGAAATGAAACCACTGTTGAGTTTTATAGACCAGCCTAGAAAATAATTCAGTTTGTGTATATCTAAGTATTATTTCACACTGAGATCATTTTATCCCTAGGCTTTCCCTACACCCACAGTATTTGAACTCCAAGGTCTCCAAGCAACTCCTTGCTTTAGGGGAGCATGAGGTCAGTGACCCAAAGTATCAAATAATATGTATTTTGGTCTATAACCTTAAAGACTATTGCCCACCTGAGTGTGATCTTGCCTAATTAAACTGATCTACCCAACACATGTTGCTTTTACAGAATCCTCATGGCTGGAAGGGACCTCTGGAGATCATCTAGTCCAACCTCAAGGAGTTTGCTTTAGGGGATGGAAATCAATATGGCAAACATATTTTCTAAAAGGCCCTCCATTAACACAGTTTATGTGATCCTATTGCTATTAAGCTTCAGAGAAGGTGGCACATGCCTGTTTTCCTGATGTTTCTCAGAGGCGGTGGTGATGGAATATGATATGTTACTATTCTCTATTGCAAAATGGCAATTGACTGGAATATTTACATCTGGGGAATTTGAATTAAAAAAGAAAGATGTTCTGGAAATTACGTTTTTAGTTGTGCTTCTTAGGGCATGTAACATAAGACAGCGGGCTTTCAGTATGTATGAGAAAATAAAAAAAAAAAATTAATTAAAAGATCATTCTTCAGCTGTTTATTGAAAAGGCAGGTTAAATACAGCACCTAAGTGTAATCTATAGTGTTGAAGGTTTACTATATGGATTCTGGAATTAGGGAAGGTTAGTTTTGTTTGGGTAGGAACTTTTAAGTACAGCAAGGAGAAGTCCAAAAGTGTAACTGAGGTCTTCAATACAAACATGAAATCTGCCTCTGTGTGTCTGCCCATGAGGGTAAGTAAAAAAGTAATTAACACAGTACATGAAAAAATGAATGGGTTTTATTAGTTCTGGTAACAAGAGATTGTAAGTCTAAGCTTCACTGTGATCAAGCCAAGTGTATAAGTTAATCAAGACCTTCACTGAAGTATTTCTGTTAACACTTTCATCTTACCAGTGGGAATTATTTATAAAGCTGCTTTCCACTGGCAGCATGACAAGGTGATCATTAACACAGCACAGACCATGTGAAGGAACAAAATTAAAAACATGCAAAAGTGGCATTACACTGGTACTGTAAGCAGCTGCCATAAATAATTCTGCTCCTCAAGGTGATTTCAACAGTCTTGCTCTAAATCTAATAAATCAAAAGCCCTTTATAAAAAGTCTAGTTCTCAAAATTTAAATTTCTAGGCTTCCCAAGGATATTTAACTTTACTTTCTCAAGCATGAGAAATCAATTTGTTCAACCAAGCCAGTTCCGAGTTCTCCTTGTAAGCGCTCATTTGGAACTGATTATAGAGAAGGAGGAAAAAAAAAAAAAAAAAAAAAAGTTGAGTTTTACACATCTCAGGTTTTTGAAGTAAGAGCCCATTGTGTCCCACAACTGCTTCCCCCCACCTCCACACCAGGAATTAAAGTAACCAAATCAGTGGGAAGGCTGTGGCACAGGAAATCAGTAATATCATAAAACCAACTTTCATTCTGAGGTGCCACTTTGACTCTGTCACAGGTAGGAATTATCTTGGTCATTAAAAATCTTGACTGACTTATGTGAAAACAAGGTGGTTTACATTGGTTTGCAAAGGTATTTATATCCTCTACCTCAGTTCCACCCACAAACACACAAATGAAAATTTGTGTGCAAAAATCTGCTTGCAGGAATGGATCCTCTCCTCATTCTTGGTGAAATACCTGTGGGATCTGACGGGCATTCCAGCTCAGCCTTTATACAGAATTCCATGTGTGTGTGGATGTGCCAGCCCAGGGCTCTCCCAAGTCCTTCCCTTCAGAACTTCTAGCATGCAGTACTCAACTGTTCTGTGTGGGAAGTTAATACGCAGGATGCCAAAAATATCAGAGATGCTGGTCCATATCCATTTGGACTCCTGCATCTTAAGCAATCTGAGGAGTGAGGCGGTCACAGGCTATGGATAACCAAAGCCTTGTCATGCACAGTCCCACTTAGAACAGCACCCTATTTGTTCCAGCTTTCACCTGTGCCAGGTAACAAAGGATCAAAAAGCTACCACCAACTTCCATATCCCATTTTCTAACTATGTCTAGCACTTAGCTGGATGCTCTGAGAAGGTGAGCTCCATTTAAAATGAAATTATTTTCTTTTAATTTGTACGCAACTCCTCTTAATTCCTCCAGTATTCTTCTTTCCCTTATTCCCTCTTCTCGATTCCTAACCAATGAACAATTCTTCTTGAAGTAACAAGATTTCTTTTCTATTGTTGTTGCTTGACTACTTTTCAATATAATCTAGCTTTAAAGATTACTTTTTAATAGTACCTGTCCCCTATATCAAATTACTCAGGTAGCCATTGTTTTTTCTAAAACAAACTGCTTAGGACATCTTTACCCTTTCATAGTACCAGTGAAACGGAAGAAGCAGTATTAATAATAGAACTGCAGCAACTGGTCAGCAAAATAACATAATTTGTGCCCAGACTTCATTTTTACAGATGAAGGAAAGCCAAAACCTTGTAAGTGCAAGTTTAATTTCAGTATTTTTAATTAATAAAATTGGAGTCAATTTATTCAAATAAAACATTTGAACCTTGGTGCAACAAGAGCTGAATACAGTAGCAAAATGCCATAGAGACTACAGACCAGCTATTGCAAACTTCATGTATCACAGAACTTAAATTACATCTCTAAGTAAATCTGTTAAAATAATACTTGACAAGTTTAGATATTTAAGAGCTTAACATTTTTCTTGATTATTAGCATGCCCACAATTAGCAATGTAGAATGCCAGCTACAAAAAGCAAACAAGAAACCAAAACAGCAAACTCTTCCTGGCCTAGCTGTAAAAACTAGCCAATGTAGGGTGAATAGTACAATTTATTTTCTTATTTTCCCTTGGCCTTCCCTGACAATCTGTCATGCTCTTGTGGAGTAGAGTACATTTGCTCCAAAGCACTGAGTCTTCTGCACTTCCAGCTTGTTTAGATAGAGTACAAAATAGCTCTATTCACAAGAATATGATCAGTTCCTTCAGTTTTTGTTTACTTCTGCAGAGGCTGATTTCACACAGTTTACTGGCCTAATTTGCAAAAATACTTTTTCAATGAAGATAATTAAGACTGCTGCTTACTTCTTCTATAATTAATCACGAGTAAAAATCTAAGCAATTTTTAAAAAACTAAAATATCATCGATCTCTCTCAGAAATAAATGAAATGCTTTCAAAGCAGATGATTATCAATGGTGCTATTTTGCTCATATCAAAAGGGCACACACTTATTAAGCTAACAGGAACAACACTTCTACACTTTTATCAGAAAACCTGGCTTCATAAGCTTAGGTAGTTTCATAAAAAACTGCAGGAGTGTGTGTATTGACTTTGGCTTCAAGTCAATGCTTCTTCATCAATATTTTACTCACATGCAAAGACTCCCAAGTTTAGGAAACTGCAGATAACAAATAGCCTTACTTGACACTGGCATCAGAAAGGAAAAAAAAATTCAGTGGTGGGTCCCTGAGCCCAAAAGTAATCACTGAAGAGGTTTCTGAACAAAAATATCTAAGCCATATTTTCAGCCAACTCTTCTTGCTCTGTATCTAAGGAAAATACTTAAACATTATTCAAGAGTCACCATTAAACCAGGAAACAATTTATTGCAAATGCAATTTTAAGACCTAATTACTTTCCAATCAGATCTTCTGAAAGTTTTCATAACAACAGGAGATATTTTAAGGATGCAAAAGTAGAATGACACACATAACAGAAATACTATTTCAAAGACACAAAATATACCTATTAGCATAAAAATAAGATGCAACCAGGCTATAGGTCAAATCTGCTCCCGAAACAGCCCTGAATTTACCCTAGCAGAAAGACCAGATGAATTCACTTACACTCCTAGACCTCAATTCTTTCATCCTTGCAACTGACCTGTAATTGTTACCTTCTTAGAATTACTACAGAAGATGTAAAAAACACCCAAATTATAGCTTCTAGCCACAGTAAGTGTTTCATAATGTCTACCACGTGTCATTTTGCTCTCTGGAAGAAACTTCTTAAATGCAAGGTCATCATAGTCATCAGGTAGTCACCAAATAGCAGAGGTATTTGCCACTTATTTAGTTTGCCAAGATTTAAATGGTCATCGTTACCTATTTGTCTCTCCACATAAATCCTTCTCCCTGCATGAGATGTACTGACCATTAAAAGCTTGCAAAGAACAAAATAATGCAGCCAGAATCAGGGTCCCTTAAGCAGAAGGTTCAACACTTAATATTTTAAGGAGAATGTTGTCTTTTTTTTCTGTTTGAACACTATCTACTTATGATCCTACAATTACAGACACTTTAAGGGTGTCTGTCCTTCCATGGTTTACACCAGTTACTTCAGTAACATGTGGTGCACATCACCCTGCTGAGTGTTCTGGTTATTCCAGGCAGCACCCACTGCCTCCTTTGCCAGGGCCCACGTCAGAGCATTCCCAGAATACACACACAGCTGTGTGACCTTCCCCCTGTCCTCAACAGGCCTTATCTAATGGAACTGAAGAGATGTCATCACCTTCCAGTGTCTGAATACAAAGTCCTACACTGTGTTTGAATAGAATACTGCAAACTGCTGGCACTGCTTTACACCTCTCCACTGAAGCCTCAAGGTGTATTGCTTCTAACAGGGTATCACATAGATTCCATACACAATCTTTTGAAAATAAAATTTTAGAAAATAATTCTGCAACAGGAGCAGCTCTGATTTGCTGTCATTTTTTTTCTGCTTTTGACTCTATTGCATCTTTTTCATATTCTCTTCTGCCTGGATGCATCTTGTTTATGTCTATTCTGCTTTCTACTGCTTAAAGGCCATTTGGATAAACGCCTCCCATTTAAATCCTAACATTCAGCTCAAAAGGCTCCTCTTTCATAGCAGGCTTAGAAATTCTGTTTAGTGAGCTGCACATCTAGTTACCATCTAGTTATCAAGAATACTCACAAAGTGGGAGAAATCCTTGAGCTGATTCCAGAAAAAAAATTTCATTAACCTTCTTTCCAGTTGTCCCCAGTACAGGGAACATAAACATATTTTGGCTAATATGCTTAGCAGTTTTCCATTAGTAACCCAGACAACACTGTGAGAACTTCTGGACTGTGCCCAAGCACCCGTGGCCTATCACAAGATCTGTCTGGGAGATATTTCTGACCAAGAGATTCCAAAATTATAAGCAATTCTCAAGGCAGCTTGAGCATCATGGAAGGCAATAAGTGCATTTTAAATGGTCCTTCCAAACCGCTGTTTTTACCTACCCATGGCATTAGCAAGGACCTAAAATTCATCCATTTGAGGGAAGCTGTTAACTTCCCACACCATAGCAGCTGTATCACAGCAAGTCACATGTCTAGAATGAAAGTATGCAGTCTCTTGCATGCAGTTGTAGCCACCCACCCACAGCACTAGCAACCATTCCACTCTCAGGCTAGCTAGTGGAAGAGCTCCAGGCAGCAGTGTCATCAAGCCCCTTCTAAAGCCAGGTTCTGACTTCATGCTTTTTGTATCCCCTCCATCAAACCTCTAAACAGAGGAAAATCAAGTGTCATTCCCAGAATAGAGAAGAAAATGCACAGATTTGAGTTAAATCAAGCAAAGCAAATCTTATCACTTATGATCTTGCCAGTTAATGCATCCTTAAACCAGTTTGCATGCATGCAATTCCCTAGCTTATGTTTGGGCAATTACCACTTATTCCTCAAAGCCAGGCAGCTGCCAGAACTGGTTTTAAGAGCCACAACTAAAGGAGCTGTTTGGGGCCTCAGAGGCCCATTAGCCTAACCTGAACATCAAGGCAAGTCACCTAGTGCATGAGAAAAGCAGAACTCTACACACTAATCTTTGTCCAGGATCAGAGTAACTTGACATTTTTTTTACTCACCACGGTCCTCCCACTTGCCTCACTGGAAGGCTACACCAGCACACAAGTAGAGCAAAAGGTGGTTAATCTATCCCCTAGTTTGGCAAGAGGATGAACACATCTGTCACATGAAAAGGAGAGTTCTGAACACTTTGCTGGCATCCCTTCTTTATATTTCACTGAGAGAGACACAGAGGTTCAAAACATGCATATTGTACACAGCAGTGGGGCACAGGTTCTAACCTCCACTTATTTTCCCATCTCCAATCCCACAGCACAGACTTTGCACTTGGCAAGTAAACAGGTCTGGGGTGAGGGGGGTTAACTTGACATGCTCATGAACTAAAGCTTTAAGAAATCTATTTAATGTATTTACTCAATGATAAACATGAGAAAGAAAAGCTCCTTTTGCTATGGAAAAAGTTGGCACTTACTTTAATGAATAGTTTGGAAACAGTTTCAAATGCCAACAAGCAAATGAGGCAATGAATAAAGTAAAATATCTTTACTGTTTCCCATGCAATATGTGGGATGCTTTTATCGTGCAGCTACACACCATCAATGGTGTTTTTAGCATTTAAACACTACCAAGGTCCATTTAGCATTTTAGGCTTGCCTAGCACTTACTCATAGCTGTTTCACTAGAAACTGGAGTAGATGAAATCTGAGCCAATTGTCCTGAAATGCTTCATGGACTAGTTGTAAAGGACATTTGGGGTACAAGTTTTGGGATCATGCCACTCACCCATGATTTGCTGATATCACCTATGGTGTTAATGATGACTGCCAGACCATTGTGCTGCATTAACATCACACAGACTGTGCTATCTCTTATCTCTTGCTCAAGTGATTTACTAGATCTTCTTAGGGTATGTATGCATGAAACCTTTTGCACAGCTTTAGGTTCACCAAGAAGATTTTTAGAGGACAGGAACAAGAAACATAAATCTGAGCAGGATTTATTCTCCCCTTATTTCTTTCAAATGTTAAAGCGAGTCTGATTGTCTCTTAACCTCCCCTACCTCTGCTAAGCCTTATTTTAACCATCACTGTGCCAAAAAAAACCCAAAAACCACACATAAAGGTTCTTCTATAATCATGATAGCCACACCTACTCTAGATTAATGAAGAAGTTTGGTTTGAATTTGCCTAGACTTTTACACTAATTATGTGTGAAAAAGAAAATTGAGGTGCAAGAAACAAGCAGCTTTGCTCTTCTCCATGCCAAGGTGACAGCATGGTTCAGAGAGAAAGATTCTACCCAGTCAGATGGTTAGGTCTAAAGTCTTTCAAAGTCTAGAAGAGAATTCAGAGACACCTTGAAAATGTTTTAGTGCTTCAATGTAATTAAATGATATTTTTCCTTTCCCCCCACCTCCACCCAAAGCAGCACATTTTCACTTCTCCCTTTACACACATTTATACTTGCTGGCCAAAAAACAAAATAAAAGTGGCTGAAATGCTCCTACATGCCTGAAACAGTAAGATAAGCCTGAAATAATGTGGACCACAAAAAGAGTCAACACCCAGCAGTGAAGACTTCCACAGGAATCTTAACTCTATCTGTAGTGCCATCCCCTTCCCAATGGATGGTGGAAAGTCAGCTCTGAAGGTGGAGTCAGCTTCTTTAAAGCAGCCAGCTAATAAATTCTGGTCTTCCTTGCTGGTGAATCAAAAAAACCCAAAAAAAATCAAAAAACAAAAACCCAGAACACTTGTCATTTTCACTGATTATTTTCCCAAAAGATAAAAAATAGAATCTATCAAGAAGGGAGCAACCATCAAGAAAAAAAAAGAACATTGCATTGCCTTTTGCTCAGAAACTCCTGGCACAGGAGCATCAGCTATTGCTTATTTATTAAGCAATAAATGAATGGAACCAAAGGAACAGAGTTAATATAACTGAAATTTTGGCCACTGGATTAAAACTGACTACATCATGCTCAGAATTACTCAAGAATTTAGGGACGTAACAATAACAACATTACACTGATTTTCAAAGATGCTCCCAACTGCACCCAGTGATGGTGTTACTCAGAGTGGGCTGTTTACCTGCCCTGGGCTGCACAAGTTCTGCTGCATCTGCACAGCTGAGCCCAGGAGCTAACCTGCTCATCTCTGTACAAAACTGCTATTTCACAACAAAAGTAGCAGAAAGTTTCTGAAGTCCTTCAATTATATTTCAGAGTGTATTTAGGCTGCTAAATCATTCAGGCATTTTCAAAAGATTTCCTCAAGTCTGCAAATCTAATTGCTCATCTAAGCTTAATTCAGCTCAATTTTAAAAATCAGCTAAATTGGTGCTAATGCTGATGACACTAAAAATGCTCTTAAACTCATTTAAGGTTAATTTGGTAATTTACCAACATAAAGGTTAAACTGACTAAAGGTGTTTTTTTAATATAGAATGCTATATAATTTGATTGGCTTGGATATAATGGTAGAAATTAGTTTATTTGAACTTCTCTAATACTGACAAGCACATAACTTTACTTCATGTAATTCTTCTCTAGATTAAAAAAAAGCCATAGAGGAAAATGACACCAATAAGCACAGTTTTTGTTCTAGCACAGTTACTTGAATTTTTCAGGATATTTAGCAAAGTGATCACTAGTAGGAAAAAAGCACTCTTGCTTCCCCAGCTTAAATCAACTTCCTTGTAAGGAGTAAACCTCTTGTATAAAAGATGCTGCTGTGAATAGGTCTAGACTTTACACAGCCATGGGTCACTAATTTAATTAGATTTCAAAGATTAGATTCCACCTTTACCTTGAATACAATACTTCCTGTACCCTCCCTCATACTAAAAAGACTAAAACAATCCCCCAAAGGTTTACACCTCAATGCATGAGGAAACAACAACAAAGTGTACACACAATACCTTGAGTTACAGACAGGGTTTATATTGTTCCAGTTATTAGAAAAACCTTAACTACTTGCTACACTGGTATTTTTAGCATGGAAAACAGAAGCTTTTCTCCTTTCTGGTGAGACAGGATTCTGCTCTGCTCAGAAAATGACTGCCATCATCCAACCTCAGTAACTTCCTCTACTAAATATGAGCTTTTGCTTTCTAAAAACATAAAACAAACTTCTCTGTAAGAATAAAATAAATTTTAACAGCAAAAGTCCTTGCCTTCTGTAAGAAAATAGTAGGGCTTATAGGGTTTTACTTGGGGATAAATAGTAGAGTGAGGATAGAAGCTCTGAGGTGTATCAGTTTGCTCTTTTGAGCTTTTCTCCTTCCCAACGAAAATGGGGGTTGCAATTTCCACAGTGCTCTTGTATCACATGTGTTACCACACATTTCTGACTCCACAACCTAACTGTTTTCATCATTTCAGTGATCCAAAGCTGCATGAAGAGACTGGGGGTTTTGCTCTCACCAAAAGCCACAAGGGATCAACAAGAAACCAAGTTCATATTCTCCTCCAGGAGCTCATGTAGCATTTTAAAGAACTACACAATATAGGAGCTGTCACTGGAAGTGAAAGCACACTATAATAGACAGGATCATTTGCCTCCAGTTTCACCATCTATAAATGACATGAAAATACCAATTATTTGACACTATCATACTGCTACACATTTGTGCTGTTAGTCAGCAACACGCATATAAAGGAAAACCATGCTACAACAACTCTATGAACAGCCTATGCAAATAACTTTGCTACTGTTAACAACAGTCCAACTTCACCTTGCTCTGCTGAACAGGATGCTAATTCAGCCTTGGTCTAACTGCAACACCCAAGTACGTAACCTTTCTTACTCTACTTCCCCACATGAAAATAAGATGCCAGTTTATATCACATAGAAGGGCAGGGGCAGTTGTCAGGCTATAATCACAGATTCTTCTGGATCTCAATATAAATAAAGCACTTAAGGCATTGATTCCCTAAGCTGACAAGAAATGCAGCTCTTCTGCAGGCAGCTATAGGCTACTCCTCCCTTACATGCTGTGTACACAGTGAAAAAAGTGGATTTTGTGAGGAGTGGATATGAAGATGCTAGCACTAAAATTTCTGGCAAGACCAGTGCTTCTATTTTGTGAACAGCATTCCTGCTCTCTGTATGGTAAATTAACAGCAGTAAAAGGTGAAACACACCATAACCTATTCTTTACAGTGCAGTGTTTCTGGAAATGTAATGGCTACTAGGACACAACACTTTGGATGCACAAATGTAGCTGAAATTGTAATTGTCTCTTTACTCTCTCGTGTTAGCTAGTAGTAATGGTAATGATATAAAAGTAAAACAATTACAGAATGTATGCAAACAGGTTTCTAAACATCCATTCCTCTTTCTGATCTCAAGTTATCTTTCTGATCTCTTGATCAGAAATGATATATAAGAATGTATTATAGAAAATAATATAATTATAGATATATAATATAATAAAATTATAATATAGAAATAATATATCAGAAATCATGATAAAACTATTAGGCCACAACACTAATTTATCATCGTATAGTAGAAATGAAAAGTCAATTAATTTACAATATCCAGTAATTTGTTATTAAGTAAGAATTTTAAAGAGAATTGTTTCACAGCATCTGTGGATTTCAGTCTATGGGTTCAGTTATTTTAAAGTCAGTGCTGTGATGAAAAATCAGACTCTCATGGTATGAAAACTTGAAAAATATAAGCAGATATTTGAATGTAATTTAGAAATTTCCATGACAGAGAGGTCTGGTGATCCATTAAATGTCTACACCACAGACCCAAACATACTGCATACTCTCACATGCACATGAAAAGAAAGGGGGTAAATGAAAGTAAACAAACAACATACAAAAGTGAACGTATTTTAATCTGGTTATAAATAAAACTAACAAGTGCAAAACCGCTCCCCAAAAGCTAGAAAGCAAATCACAAAAAGTGAAAAGAATGGAGTGGGGAAAAAAGATCACAGGAAGGAACAACAATGATGAAAAATGAACATGAAAGGAAACTGAATTATCTCTTTTCAAATGCAGCGTTCTTTTCTAGTCACAGAAGATAGACACTCATTTAGTTGCAAGAACTTTAAATGAAAAAACAGGAAGGCACAGCTAAGTGTAACTGGGGTCAACAGATGTTTGGGGAGCAGGGTCCCTATCCTAATTAGGAACATAGCAAATAAAAAACAATTATTATGTTAGCTTTTCAATTATGGTCACTTCAGCTTTACAAAGTGGTAAGCTATAAGAGTAAGTGCTGAGGTGACCTTAATATTAATTAGGAGACAGAGGACAGAGGTCTCATCCATTAAGAGGAAAATATCCCTTGGCACCAGGATACAACAGGAAAGAAAGAAGAAGATACAAGGAGTCAGAGAGACAATCCAGCACTGTATTATTCCCGAAGAAAGTATCATCTTGAGACACTTCAGGATGTCCCCAAAGGCCAGCACTGAGGACCTGAGGCACATGCACACAAAGCCCTTTGATGCTCAAGAGAGCTGGGACTAGAGAAACTGTCAGAGCTGTGATGCCAGTGCTGGAACCAGAGCCTCTGGGATTTAACAGGAAGATGAAAGCTGTCCATACCATATCCCTCCTTTTACCTTCTTCTACCCCATAGCTCTGTGCCTGAACTGCACCAGCTCAAAACCATACTTGCCACACCAGCATTCCTGGCTACTTCTATCTACAATAGTGGCAAACATGATTTTTCTGCCTTTTCTTATTTTTTTCTTAACCACAAGGCTACTTGATCGCCAGCCTAGCAGAAGTTCACATGGAGAGGGCTGACTAATTTGAACTGACTGCAGACAAGTTGGTACAGACGTTACTGAGTAGCATAGACCAGGGACCACCAGAGAGAGATGAGCTAAGGAGTAAATTCTAATTTATTCACAACACATGGAAGAATGTGTCAGCAGAGTCTCAAAGTGAAGCGCATTAATTAGTTAAGCCTACTCAAGTTTTGTGGCTATTTTAAAATTAACAAGGTTGAGTAAATTAGGGCAAGCAGACAAAAAGGCCCACATCCTCAAAAGCACATTGTGGGTATGCTGTGAATTATCTTTGTTGATCTGGATCTAAATGGATTTCAAGGTCTAATAATGAATCAATGAGTTGAATACTGCTTCCTAGATTCCTATCTCTCTGTGATTAGGCTCTTACAACAATGTGGGATTCAAGGAGTGTCTTGCACTGTATTACATTAGAGCAGAGCTGGTATTAAAGAACTTTCAAACTGAAATTATGTGAATGTTGACTCATCACAGCACAAACCATAAAGCTGAGTCCTGCTGTTGTCTTTTTTACATCTCCATGTAACCATATGCAAATTAAACCAAGAACAGTAAAAGCAAAATAATAAAGCATGGTGGGCATCAAATTTGCTGTTATCTTTTATGGTACGTATTTATAGGAGATGGATGAAGCACTTTACAGTTAGCAAGAAATTTGTGATGAGAAATACTTTTGCCTCCCAAACATGCCATAATACTTAAAAGAATATAATGTTAACATACCTGTTCCTTCACTGCTCTTTTTTTCCAACTGTGCCACTTGTACCACTTCAGCAGCAGCATCCCTTACTACCAAGTCTTCATTCTGCAGCAGTAGAATCACACATTTCCACAGACCAAGGGTATCAGACAGTCCTGTATTTGTGGAGAAAAATTAGAGTTCTTTATTTTACATGCATTCAAAGAAGTCAGAGAGCTCTGTTTCCACACCTAAACACAACACATGAAAGGCATTGGCAAACCACTGGGAAAAAGACTGGCAATACAATCGAAGTATTTACAGCATTTGTGAAGCTTATCTAGGTGGCAGACCCAGCTTGGTTTAAACAGTGGGCAGCAGATAAGAGAATGGGCCTCTCTATCTGGGTTCAACTTCAGTCGTGAGTGCTCTCAATTTTCTACAATTTCTAGGAGTGCAGAATTCCTGTTTGGCAACATCAAAAATTCTGTGGCTGGAGATTGACCAACGCACTCTGATCACAGATTTGGTGTTGCAATCTGACTGAAGCAGAGGCTGCCAAACCAAGCTTTCTTCAGATACTTCCTAGATTTCTTCAGATACTGCCAGTAGGGCTGGACACAAATGCCATTCCCTGCCAGAAACAGCAAATGACTCCACTTTTCAGGGATCTGCTTCTTACCTCCTTGTCCCACCTGTCCCCACTACTCACCAGCATGCCCTTACACCTTACACCCACTCTCTGTTGGAAACAAGTTTAATCCATGGGGTGATTACAGGTACACATCTAACATTAACCAGAGAGAAGTGCCAAGAGGGAGGTGCTCATCTGGTAATGCCCAAGGCAGGCAGACAGCACACACCACCCCAGTGGCAATTCACACCTGACAAGCCATTCTTCCCTTGCAAACCCTCATGCCATTTACTGCTGCCACATCATTCATGACTAGCTCAAGTCACACATCTGTACTGCTAGGTTTGCTGGGGTATTTTTCAACTGACTTTTCAGGTCTTGTTGAACATCCTGGTTAAAGGAATCCACTGGAAGGTCACTTTTAGATGCAGCCAGCTGTTAGATATTACTTTCTGGTGACCACAGACAATACAAGAGTTGTGTTTCGTTGCTGGTTTTCTTCTACCATGTTTTCAGCAGGTTTATCAGAGATCTGTATTACAAGGCTAGCCAGACAACTGTTATTTCACTGCTTGGACAAAGTAAATTGCTCTAGGCTTTACTACACAGGCAGAAGAAACATTCCTGTATTACCTGTATTACCATAGGGAAGTCCCTATGTGGCAATGGCATGAAGTATAATTATTTCAGAAAGAAGTTGCTTTTATTCATAGTGTGACACACTCAATAATGTTACATTGGTACAGCTAGGGCAGAATAATTATTCTCTTACAGATTCAATTGCCAGATTTTCCACCTAGACAAGTTTCTACTGTATCTCCAGAAGCAGTGGAAGTCTACAAGGGGAATTTGCATAAAGACTTTTTCTGAACCCTCAAGCAGCTTGATGAAGAGATTGTGGGGTCACCCATATACATACTGGCATTCACCCTCTTTCTCTTAGGAACATAGTAATGGAAGCTCTTAGGAATGACTACAACTCCATTTCATACAAACACAGTTTCCTTCAACATCTACTTTTTACTATATGTGGTCAAGCAAGCTGATGCAGAAGGAGGCAGAGAAGTCAAAGCTGTTTACATACACACAACCCCTTTAAGGGAATTATTCTGGGTTTATATCACAACTAATCACCAGCCCATGCCCTTGATTTGCCAAACTCCTCACTGCAGTACTGACAGTTTCATAGTTGTGAACACCCCCAGACTGACAATTCTAGGTACTATGAAGGGTCAGCTCTGCATCTTTCTTCTCCAGATCAATTTTCAGAGCAAAGAGCTAATTCAGATGGTTTGCCCGCTGAGGCCTTGGGGCTCTATTTTCTGGGCTGTTTGGGGACCATTTATTTTTGTTTACTTGTCTGTTTTCATTTGTTTTGTTAGGATTTTACATAGGGAACAAACTGCTGCTATTTTTTATTTCAGACCTTCACATCTGCCTGACTGGAAAGCATGGAAATCAGCAACTGTTTTGACAAGATCAAGGAGGAAACTGTTGTCCATCATCTATGGACCACATCAAAATAACAACAGATGAGAAGCACAGCATTTGGGAGTTTTTCACTCCAATACTTCCACTGTCTTCATCTGACATAAAATGGTAATAATGTCTGTCCTATGAAGAGCTTTATCTAGATGGTGAAGCTCAAGATTTCCAGAGCTGATACCATGAACACTTAATAGTGCAATGTCTACCTCATATAGCAGATTTAGCTCTGGTAAATGTTACCAATACCTCTTAAAAAGCACATCTCAAAATAATAGCTAATTTTTCACAAAATCACTATCTACAGATTAAGAAATATACTGTTCTTTTTGTGTAAGAGATATTTGTATCCAGTCCACATAGATGGACTTAAGCTACTTAAACTAAAAATATTTATATAACCACACTGGAATGAAGTATCACAGAGTTACAAGGATCTAAAGCTGACCATCCTGTTCAGGATGCAAAATAATTTCTTTATCATCTATTACTACCTATTCTTTCATATCTCTTGGCCCTTTAGTTACAAAATCCCCCTATTCTCTATTCACAGAAGGCAGGAGGTAAAAGAAAGCTAAAAGAAAAAACCCATCTATTCTCCAGAACAAACCAGAGCTTCACTTAGCTTTGCTTCCCAGTCACTAATGTACTGTTGAATAAGGCCATGTAGATTTAGCTTGTTCTTTATTTTCTAAAGAGACAGTCTAATGTTAACTTAAAATAAAAATCCTTATACCTAGGAGATATAATGTGATCCAATTATTAATCATTCTTATAGCAGAACATATCTCTCATTTCTAGACTGAAGCTCTTCATTTCAACATCCAGCCAGCACAGCTTTGTTACATTCCCAGTGTTAAACTAAACTCTTTCCACCTCAGCAATAGAGTACTACAGAAAGATTCAAGTCACAGAACAACTGCAAGCCAGTAATTCTGTACAGCAGTGTATAGTGACCAGGAGACACAACAATATCTTATGTGCCCCTTCTGCAGAGTTGTTGTCAGAGGCTGGGCACATGTGCTTTTTCTACCAGAATTTAAATAAATCTGTATGTTCAGTAATTAAGTCCTATCAAAATTTTCAAAAACCCCTGTCTGAAGTAATTATGTTTTGACTGTGCATACACACACAATAAATTTGAAATCATGTATTAATGGATTTCATAAAAAAAAATCCAGAAAATTACTTTCAAGCTACTTACCAAGGATAAGCTTCTCATTGATCAGAAGGAATGATGTTATACTTTTAAGAACTTCAGCAGCTGCTAAGAGCATCTCTGTCTCTTGCTCATCTCCACAAAAATACACTATCAGCCGAACCCATTTTTTCAAGACTTCTTCTGAAATCTGAAGGCACAGAACATGTAAGAAGTGTGCTGTACAAGCTGGTCTTACCTCTAACCATCACACTGAGCTATGGTCTGCCTAAGGGATACTGTTCATTAGTAAATTGTGATTAGTAATGTTCACATGTATCCCCATTAAACAGTTGGGAAATTTTCTTTTAGACAGAATTTAGATGGAAAACTGAGGTACCTGGTCTTTCCCAAAGCCAAAAGCTCTCTCTGTAGGTATATCTTACATCTCCCATGATTTATAAGTTATTAGTGAAAGTTATTACAGCATTTCTAGTTAAGCTTTTACAGCATTTTTCATTAATTCCTGTAAAAAATGCTAACTTTAAGTACTCACACTATGCCTTTCCTTTAACAAAAAAGATTTAACATCATAATTCATGTTCCTCAATTCTTGTGTGCAAATACGATTTTATATTTTTTTATAATGAGCCATGGTTATTAGCATAAAACATGAATCCATTCTACTATTCATTCAATGAAAAATAATAGCTTTGTAAGGAAAATAATCTTTCGTTTTAAAACAGATCATGAGAGTTTTGTTTGTTTTAAATATCCACTAAGTGGGTTTTGTGTCTTTGAAAATATTTTTTAAAATATCTATCACTAAAGCTGCTTTTGCACTGTTTTACACATACATATGTGACATCACAGACTGACAATTTAAAATCAAAAGAAATCTGAGCTGGCTGGGAACTGCAAACTGCACCCAACCACTGCTTCAGCTGCGTGCCTTCCCACCCGATGTGGTCTCCTGTGGGTTCTCCAAAAATCAAGAAACCACAACAAAGCTGCACTTCATTAAATGGGCTGGTTTCAGAACAAGCTGTAAACACCACAGGCATTTCCCTTTCCACATTATAGTGACCATTTTGGATGAGCTCAGAAGCTGAAATTACTCCATCAGAAATATTTATGTATGTATTTAACTTGAAATTACTTTGAGAGGGATGTACTGAGATGACATTCATGGCTGTGTCATTTCAGAACATGGCAGTGTATTCAGAGAGGATGACATAATATCAAAAATTATGAAAGGACACAAGAAAACAAAAGCTTGGAGCTTGGATCTAAAAGAAGCCACATTACTGCAATCACTAAAAACTCCAGGATTACGAAACTGTTAACCAGCTCCATTTCCCTTACCTGCTGATGGTTCTGCAAATGGTGGATAATCAATCTGGAGGCAAATTTGAGAGCTATGGTTTGACCTTCAGGGCTGAGAAAACAAGGCAAAGGACATTTCAAAAAGCCAGCTAATTCTGTCATCATTTCATCTCTAGAAGAAAACCAGCCAGCTCTTAATTATTTCTGATTATCACCAATGGGTATATCTCAAGCTGAACACTTGGAGTTTTTACATTAGAGATCTAGATGTTAGCCAAGTTCTCAGCTGATACGCAAATGAAACATGCCCTTACTTCCACTTCTCTCATGTTTATTTTCTATTTACATACTTCTCATAGAAGAACACATTTGAAAATGGAACATGAGTCTATTAAGTAAACCAGACATTATTTTAAATTGTGAACAAATGCATCTCTTGAAGCTGGTGTTTAGCAGCAGGAATATCTCTTCTACAACTGCTAGAAATACTCCTAGTGAAGAATATGCTTACTACCAGCTTCCAAGCCTCTCTGCTGCCTAGCAGGATCTAAGGACATGGCTCTTGGCACCTTGGCTTCTGAAGCCTGTTCCCACCATGGGGAATGGCAACACCTGGGCAGCAAGGCTTGCTATTTCAGTTATTTCCCTCTAACAGCACCAGTTTGTGTTATTTTACCACCAGTATTTTACTTCATCACAGAAACCAGCATTCCCTGTCATCATCATTTGAACAATTTAGTGAAAATCAGCAGCAAAAATGCACAGCTATAAAATGCTGTTCTACACTCTATACCTTCTATATTCAATGTTTGTAACACTGGATTGCAATGTCTGCATGGCTTAAAAAACTATCAGAAATAGGATGTTGTACTCTTAGAGCCTGGACACTGTAAGCCTGTTTGCCCATTCCACTATGAATGGATGGACACAGTTTCTAATTCAGTAGGAACTACAAACTAGCTCCACATTTTCATTGCTTTCTGCTGACTTTATAGTCTGTATAAGGAGTGCAAACCCTAAGGATTAGGATTATCCATTTCTGCCAATCCAACAAGTTAAATGAGATCTGTCATTCTTTCTACAAACCATCTGCCCATTAACCAGGATAGGATAGGAGGGATAGCAGATTCACAGCAAATGAGTGTATGGTTGGATCATTGATACTAATGGTTAATTCTACAGTAAAGAGGGAATTTCCCAGTTACCATTCAGGAAGAACTATGCACACTGGCTATCACAGGACAGCCAGAGTAACTTCTTTTTTCAGGAACTGTACTACTGGACATTTACAGGGTGCTAGTATGACTTGTGGGCCTTTTTAATAATTCAGATAAAGGTCCTACCTCTCTGAAAAATTCTCAAGAACCCACTTTATTCAAATAAGCCACACTCTCTTTTCTGAAACACAGATTTTTAAATGAAAAGGCAGTCCCAAACCAATATATTTATGTTCAACGTTGAAAGTTTTTAAAATACAAGTATTTCAACATGCATGACAGACCATACCTGCTGGAGATATCTGCAAGGTTTAAACTCCAGGTTAAGAGCTCATTTGGATACATTTTTATAGAGCATTCAGTCTTTGGAACCACATTTCTGAGATCCATATTATAAAGAATTTCCAGCACCTGCAGACACAATTCACAAACTAAGAATTTACAGACAGTCTCAACAGGAATGTGATATCAATAAAACACTGACTTAAGCTCCACTCCAAGAACTTCTCCAGAGAGAACAAAGGTTCTCTCTGGACAGTTCTAAGAAAGCAGAGAAGCTCTTGCTTTTACACAAGAACATCTGTTACAAAATTATTGCACAGCTCCTGTTCAGTATAAAAAAACCCTCAACTATTCACCTACTACTTAAAAAGCAAAATGCATGTTTGAAATATATTTTTGAAAACTACAAATATAATTAAAAAATTAAAAACATGATTTACTGAAAACATACAAAATGTCAATAAAGAAAGCACCCTCTTACCTTGCAAAAACACTGGGCATTTGTTTCTGTCAGAGCCATTGTGAGAAGAGTGTCTTCCAAATCAGCGAGTAAACATAATACACCTCCTCTTCCTTCTGCAATCCGCTTGGAATTTCTTTGTTTCAGCCACTGCAGTATTGCTTCCAATGCCAGCAGACGCACTTCATGGAACTCACAGTGCAGGAGACGAGTTACTGACAATGAGGGCTTGGCCATTTCCCTTGCAGCAGCTGAATCACAGCTCTGGATGTCAGGACCTGCACTCACTGACAGCACTGATATTACAAGTTTGGTGGTGCTCTGAAGATACTGTATCAGTCCTGGTTCTGCTGATGAGTAGGGAATACCAGACACCAATTCAGAATCTGAAATTACTCTTTTCATCTCTTCCCAAAAGTCAAGCAATTGCATTCCTGGAATGAGAGTAACACTTAGTAAAGTGAACATTAGATGATATTACTATCTGCTCCAGATCATGAAGTTGACAAATACCAGGTATGCAAAAGGTATCATAAGGTAAACTCAGGCATGAGATGAAAATCAGAGTTCTCCTTCATTTTAAATTGATTCCAAATTATAAAAAAGCTTTGCTAAATATCACATGTATTCATATTAAAATCAATAGAAACAAGGACACAAATTTTTCAGAGAACCATGACTGTTCAACACATGAGTTGAAAGTTTCAAACAACTTAAAAATGCTACAGTACCTTGCAGATTGCCTGTAATCTTTACCAATTACATATGTTTGGTAAGTATTCCTTTAAATCAAACTAGTAATACAATATTGCAAATTGTACAAGCCTACCATTTCTACCATTGCAAAAATGATTAACACAAATAAACTATTAAATATATGTAGGAAAAAAATGTAGATAGTTAGCTCTAAAATTAGAGATCACACTGAACAAAGTGCTGTCTGTCAGACTACTCAGCTTCAACTGAAATCAAGAGAAATAAGCACAGAGGCCATACTGATAACACTGAAAATCTCATGCCTTCATCATTTTAGTCAGAAAAAATTGCTATTAAGAAGATGCTCCTTCAAGATAAATAGACCTGTTCTGTGTGTATCAGTCTAAAGAATTTTATTTATTAAAAAACCCAGGATACTCTTCCTTTTCTTACTGATTTTGAACAGTTAACATAGCTAAGAAAACAAAGGAGCTGCACTGTAACCCCTCTTATGTATCAGCACAAGAACTGTGACATTTCAGCCATTTACATTGGTGCAACCTTGTCCACATGGCCCAGCACAGCCTAAGAACCTTCTTTAGTGCTTGGCCACCTCCTGGAGCGAACAGAGGCCACTGCCATCTGTGATACCAGAGGGTTTCAAGGCTTTAGCAGAGTTGGCAATGTAGACACAAAATGAAAAATAAGTCATCAATGGTCCTATTTCACACCCACATAGACTGAAAAAACATATGTGCTTTGAATTCAGTCTTCTTTTCCATCATCAGCAGGAATGAACTATTTTATAATATTGAAATATTTTTTTCCCAGTTCAGTGTCTGTATAGCTTGTACTGCAAGAAAATGAACATGTTATACTCCACAAAATTCAAATGCAAGTAGAGGAAAATCACAAAAGAACAGAGAACAGAGCCATTAGTGCTAGGGGATGTTGGAAGTTTAGGTTTTTTAAAATGTGAAAATGCACTAAAGGTAAATACAAAGATTAAATAAACTTACATTTCTTCAGTATCTGCAAGAAGACAACTCATTTAACTTTGCTATTTATAATTAAACACTGAGCACTGCTAGAAGCCTGTCCAAATAGTCCTACTAAATTCCTGAATTTGACATGAAGCCATAGCACAAATATAGATTTATTTTGCTGTCCATGAAGTCATTTCCCTAAGCTTTCCATTTACAGTTAAATATCCTGCCCTTTCACATTCAGATTCTTCCAAAGCCATCTTAATTTGTTTGACATTTACACAGAAAGTTAACATGGTTGTACACCATCTAGCACGTAAGACAGAATAATTTCTGAGTAATTCTGGACATGTTTCAAAGAAATCTAGTATTTGTGAAAAATATTCAGACATATTGCCCAACCATTAGCTCTGTCATTCACATTTTAGCTACGTTTCCTTTCCTGAAGGGACTTGATGTAGTCAAAAGAACTCCAGCATCAGTGCAAAGCTGTCTCAGAGCATTATCCTCTACAGGACACAGCTGACTTCCTTCTCATAGCAGTGCAAATTTGTATATTTTATTTGCTACATTTCTAAACCCCTCCAAACACACTGCTTTTGCACACTGGCATCATAGCATAAACTAGCATTAATGCCCGTGTCACACGACACGTATCCAACTGCCAGAACCCCTTAATTTCTCAACTGTCTGGTTGCCTTGGAGAGGGATTAGGCCTTCATCTCAGTTATTACACAGCCTGACTCCACAGACAGCAGTTTAACAACAGAAATAATCCCAGGCAGCTGAAAGAAAAAGGTTCAAGGTCGAACGCCTCAGTTCTGGAAGAGAAACAGCTTCAGTTTCAGAGCAGTGCACCCTCTCGGGTTCCTATCTGCTCCCCTCCTCAGCTGCCTTCCAGCAACACACACATCACTTGGCTCAGCTCTTCAGACCAAGGGTGTATTTGTAAGTAAATTGCAAGAGAAATGCTTCTATCTCCTGTCCACGTTACTTTACATTGAAGTAAGCTACATGCAAGCAGTAATGGGAAACCTGACAGGATGGCAGGGTCAAAGCTCCAGAGCAAGGAAAGTGAGAGCAATATTAAGTGCACAGAGAGAGAGAGAATGAGGGAGCAAGAGAGAAAAAAATAATTAGGGGAAGCAGTGAGGGTGTTTTCCATTTTGTTGGTGTCAACATTGTCAGCTTCACCAGAGCCTGCAACTCAACATTAGAGAGAGTGGTGACTCTCCTATGGACTCCAGGAGCTGGCCATGCAATGACCTTCCAACTCAGCAAACTTTCACTTGTATTTTGCAAGGCCAGCACAACTTCTCTTTATGTCTTTATCTTTGAAGGCAAGAACTACTTTTATATAAAAAACATAGCAGAGCTACTCACTCCCAGAACTACTGCTTGCAGAGACTGATACAAGAGTCTTTGGCAACAGATCCTCTTTTTCTGTACATATCAAATACTTCTGCTTTGGAAGCCTTCTGGATGGCTAATTTTTTTCCCATGCAATTGTGAAAGACTGGACACTCTGGCTCATCTATTTTACAGAAAGTCTCTTTAAAATTGGATGTCTCAATGGCAAGGCTGTCAGCAAAATAAGACTGTCTGAATATTTGCTTAGCCTCAGCACACCAGAAAGCAAATCCTTCTGCATTCATCTTGTGTTCCACATGCTCTCAAATACTCTTTTTTCACACAAATATGTACAAAAGGAAAGAATGCCTCTGTCTTATTACAGTGCAGTGGAAATATTCCTGCTTTCAACTTCACAAAGAAATCACGAGAAAAGGCTTCAAGAAAAGGCTTTCATGTAAATGTTTTTTCCTCTGCTTAGATTTAAGTAAACTCTTTCCTTTGGCTTACATCAAAATATCCAACTAAACCATAAAACCACACTGGTTCCCGAAGTAAATGTCAGCCTCTGTTGTTATGATACAGTAACTACATACTTTTATTTACAAACAAACATCACTGTACAGTTTGAATGACCAGCTGCTATGAGAAGGGAGAACAAATTTTGGCTGACCAAAGAAGGGTCCTGGCAAACAGCAGTCTTTCCAGGATGCTGACAGATGCAAAAGAGCCCCCAAGAATTAAGTGTATTTAATTTTATTTTTTCCCTTAAAGGATTGCTTCATTTGTGGGACAGGAAGAATTTCAGCCTGCTTCTAGTACAGGAGACATCTTACACAAGCACTTGGTTCTCCTCCACACCCGACACAAACATCCTCAATCCCCCACACTGATCATGCATCATCTATGTCACGGCATATAGGTTTGAGGGGCTGTTTTTTTAAATCCTATTTGCAATCAACTGATGTTCAGTCAGGTATATGAAGTAAAATGGTCTTTCACCAAAGAAAACATGGTGAAATGGAAATAGCAGACTGGATGAATCTCCAGTTATGAACCTCATGAAAATTTAGTGGCTCCCAAACCTGCACCCTGCTTGTCTCTCCTCTGCTCTTCCCTGCAGTGGCAGGCAGGACCTGTTCATTCTGTTCTGTAGGCAGATACAAAGAGCAAGGACAGAAAAATGTCCCTGCTCAGGGAGTAACAAACCATCAGCTGATGGACAGCTCAGCTGGTATTTCATCTCAGAGGCACTACAGTGTTCAAAAGTGAGAGGAGTAATCTGACTTCCTTCCATATTTAAACTTGCTTCACCTCCTTGCAGAGTTGATCCACTTCTGGAGGATTTGGTAATTTCACAGTGATTATTTAGCTACTGCCAAATGGACAACTCTCCTGATCATCAGGTGTACTGTGTGAGGGGCTACCTTCTGTACAAGTGATTAGTATAGCTCTAAATATTTGCATGCTTCTAGATAAATATTGAGAGTAAATCCTGTATGCAGGCCCTCAAGCACCCAAACCATCTTCCATATTCCTACCAGAGGCTCCAGAAAAAAAGAACAAAGCGGGGGAAAAGGGGAGGAGGTTACTAGCAGCATCAGAAAACTTACTGACACTGTGTAAGGGAAGCCAAAAATTGCAAGACCAGCAATAACATGCTGCTGTGCCTGCAGTACATTGTTATGGGAAGGGGGTCTGAGCATCAAAAATATGAATATTCATCATTATTCAACAAGCCCTGCAAGAAAGTGCAATTGTTTATGAACTGAGATTAAAATCCACTCTCAAACAATCATCCACAGACATCTGAACAGATCATATGAATAGGGAGTAAGCTGAGAGGTAAACAGTGCCAAGAAGAGATTTTCCTAGTCAAATACTAAGGAAAAGTATTTTCTTTCATATTTTTCCTTTTTTATTAAAAGTGGATTAGGCAAAGTCACTGCTAAATGGAAATAAAACCACAAAGAGAACAGAAAAGTCTGTTTCATTACACAGCCATACTAAGGTGACTGTTCATGATCATAAAAAGGGTGTATTTTAAGCAGGATGTTTTCTTTTAAAAACATCTGCAATTTCTTCATCATCAGAGACTAGGCATCAGAACTCACAATACAATCCAAAACTACAAGCATGACTGACTACCAGAATCCACAGACAATTTATTGATGAGAACACAAGCATCCCATTGCATTTTGTACAGCATAAGGGAAAGTTTCCAAAGGAAAAAAGAAGGGAAAAAACCCCACATTATATCTGGACACTGCAACAGCTATTTTTTCTCAAAGGTATTTTTTCTTAACAGCTTCTCTCTGTGCTGGCCCAACACTGAGTTTTCCAGTATTGTGCATTCCTATAAAATCATAAAACCCCATGGAGACAGTGCAAATCAGTCAGTGGTTAGAATCTGAACAGAACCTAATTTTGAAAGGATGAGCAGTCTCTGTCTTCATGTGGGGATAGAATTTTAACTGCTAACATTAGTAAACATGACCAATTCCACTTTCCCCTAGTGTCACTTATTTAATGCAACACCTTTCCATATTCCCTGCTCAACACAGCATTCCAGCAGTATCATGCATACCCTCCACAACCCTCCTCTGAGCACTGTCTCTGCCACCCTTCTAAAATCACTTTTACCTTCCTCCTCCTCCTTGTGTCACAAGTTCTGCTTCCACTGTTTCTTTGATAGCTGTTGGTATTGCACATATCCATCTCCTTTCCCCCAAAATTTATTCTTTTCAGCCTTGGCCCATTTGTTTTGTTCTTCTATCTCACACTAACTTTTGGTCAGTCTTTGGACCACCTCAGCATCCCTCACTTGCTGAGGTGGTCCAGGCCTCTGGCATTTTACTGTCCAGGCAATTCCCAGTCACTCCCTATGTCTTGGACTTCCAACAATGCCACTCTCAACTTCTTCATTCTCCTGTCTGCAATGAATTGGAACACTGAGTACCTAAAAACATTTCCTTTTGACTTGTCTAATTTAATGTTAGTAGGAACCTTTAGTTAAGCATCATTTAGATGATCCTGTAAATATGTTTTAACTCTTTACCTTCCTTACGCCAAAATAAAAATATTTACCCAGTGCCACAGTCAATACACCAGCAAACTTTATATAATTTTTGACAACATAAACAAAAACTGCCTTTAATTTGTTAAGAGTGAATTTCACTTTAAGCTAATTAGACCAAATAACCAAAACACGTGTTAACAAGCTGCCAGTGTTTTTATTCAAATATTTCTTTGACCACACTTCTTAAGAATCTAGGTAAAGAAAGTTAAAGTATGGCTAAAATAATCGACCTAGTTATCCCTGTCAAATTATTACCATTCAAAATTCATTATTTTTTTAAGTTAGCCTGCAGGAAAAACTTGGCTACCATTTAGCTTCTTTCCAGAATAAGAAAATATTAATTAGTATGATACAGAAAAAAGTGGCCATAGCCTTCAAATGCTATTTAAAAGTCCTAGAAATCATGAAATTCCAACAAACATTTAAGAGATTCCAATGTAAAGATCAGTATGTGCTTTCCTTGCAAAGCATTGCAAAGCATCTAGAAGTTTGATAATCCATATTATTTCTATAAATGTATTTTATAACTTCTAATTAAAAAGGACATCTATAACCAAGAGAATGGTATTTCCACTGCATGTTATTTAAAACAGTATTTTGTATTTGAGGACAAAACCTGCAGACAGCTGAAATTACAGCCCGTGTTTCTGATCACATATACAGTGCACAGTATTTTTTGCAACCATTTCTTTAGACTGTGAGCAGCATTTGAGAATCTTAACCAAGCTACATCTACAGAATGCTTAGGTATTTAGAAAATAGCAAGAAAATGGAAGTATGTTTTTGTAAAACTCAAGGAAAGAAAACGAGTAGAATACTGACTGGTCCATTTTGGTATCAAAACAATCTCTTTATTAACAGGATTGATCATGTAAATACTAAGTACTGCTGCCAAGTTTGACAACAACGCTGAAGTTTGGTTAATTTCAAGAACTTTTATAAATTCTTCCACCTCAAAGGTAGAAAAGAAAAATGCTTGATTAGACTACAAGTGGCATCTTTTCCTAAATCACTGATTCATCCTATTTGACATCCTTTTAAAATATTTTCTCTTTCCCACCAAACTTGAATTTTGAAAACACTACACTGACAACAGGCCAAACCAGCCAGAAGATTGACAGCATATATACAGGATAAAGCAACAACTTGGCAGGATTATCTTCAGCAAAATTTTCTTTCATCTTTTCCCTCTTCTGTTCTACATCCTACTTCACTTAGGCTGACAGGGCTCTATCAACAAGTGCCATTTTTTGGAACACAACCCTGGCCAAAATACGCTTCTAACAGCCAAGTATATTATAGAGAGTTGCATCCATTTTTCCCTTCACAAAATGACAAAATACTACAAGCAAACTTTTTCAAGATATGAGCAAGAAGGAAAATGTGACCACTGTGTCTTGTGGCATACTTCACGTGTTACAGAGAGACAGAGCATCCCAGATCTGAGCTTTCACTGCAATTCAACACTCTGGCTCCTGCATTACCAGCACTGCAAACCACAGTAATATTCTCAACTTGTTTTTTTGCTTCAAATACCAATTTCCAGAAGATCTAAAAGCAGGAATGCCTACAACAGGTCCTCTCAGAAGTTCACATATTCAATAGAGGAATTTTATTTAGTGAGACAGTGTCCTACACCAGAGTCCTGTATTCCATCTCTTGAAAAGCACATCTCTGAGTGCACAGGAAAGCCTGTAAGCTCCGATGCACACATGGATCTGGAGCTCTACAGCTCAACAGACCTCTGCTTCTAACTCCTCCTGATCAAAACTTGTGAATTTGCAAATAATCATACACACAGCTAAGGCTGAACATGTTCTCACCTGGACTTGAGGTCATTTTCCCAACCCCTATTATGCCTACAAATGTCACTTTATTCCTCTGTAATATTTGAATCAGGGTAGAAGTGACAGAATATCCTCTGCAAGAGGACTGCATTGTTCTCCCATGAGAATTAGAAGGCCCTAGACATCTATGATTTTTGATCTATAAAAACAGTTAATGTGGCAAAAATACATCAAGGAGGACTGCAAGAACAAATTCCCTGGATGCAATTAGTAATTATTAATAGTGAAAATAGCTCATCAAATAATCCTACACCTGGTAAGAGCTTTCTTTATTCTCAATAAAGGCAAAAATAGTATTTCTATATTTTTAATTTTTTTTTTAAGGCTTGCTTCCAACCACAATTGGTAACAGAATAAAAATATTTTTAAGTTTTTATAGTCTTGGCATTATGCATTGTCTCAGCATATCTGAAAGCCCACAAGTCACATCAAGAGCTGAGAAAAATATTCTAGATTTTGCCTATCACCTCAAGGAAAGAAAACTGTCTTTTCCCTCTAACATGAATCAGGCAACACTTCCATCCAGTCCAGCAAATAGAAATTACTGTGGAGTTTGGGCTGTTTTGCTTTGTTTAAGATAAATAATCATCATTTAACCAGCAGTAAATTTTTAGCTGGACAAGATGCTTTTGGAATCCATTACTCCCTGCCTTCCTTAGCTGACATTTTAAAGCAGACGTTTTTTGAATATGTGAAGTAAATTCCCTAAGGGCTATCCTGCACTTGAAAAGACAGATTTTATTAATTGAAAATAACAAATCACTTACAGAAAATAATCATAATGTAGGAAAGGCCTAGGCAGAGCTGTACTCTGAAAACCTCTTTGTAATTGTAGCCTCTTTAGACAGGCATAATCAATTAGAAGTGGTCTGATTTTAACCAGTTGCAGGCTCATTACATTGCATTCCCATTTCTGTTGATGAAAATCAGTTTCAGCCTGTGGCCTGGAACTCATATACAGCACTTCCTGGGGCCTCTTAGATAAACACATCAAGAAAGAGTTTTATTTGGATTTGTCCCTTACCCTTTATTCATTGAAACAACTTTACAAATCAACATTAGAACAGAATAAAATTGGCTCATAACCAGAGATATGCATATATGAGTAAGATATTTAATCTCAGAAAAGTATAACGCTTCAATTTATAATCATATTTTAAAAACATTTAAATGGGAGACTCAAAACATTCAGCTTTAACTGGTGAGTTTAGTCTTTCTCTTAACTGTGTCATGAGACACTCAGTTTCTATTTAATATAAACACATTACTCCTTCCTTTCAGAAAGGCATCTTGCCGGTGATACATAAAATTGTCCCCAATGTATCTTCAAGTTTTCAAAACAGTACCTCCAGCCTAAGTTTTTACTCTCTGTAGACACTGCCTGAAATATGTAATTTTAAACCTATGCAGGAATGAAACTTTTAAGCAAAACAATACTAATGACCTGTACCCAAGCAGAGAGAATCTGCAAAAATAATTGCTTTCCTTCTGCAGAAATTGTACCTTACAGCACCCAGGTTCAGTACAGTCCACATAAGCTTTGAGAAATAAATTAATTCCCTACACTTGGTAATCCAGTCACAGCATGGTGCAGCCCCTCAGGCTCAAAGGACTATTCACAAGTCAGGGGCATTGGAAAAAAAGAAGGGGAGTTTCCTGGTGTGGAGAGGTCCATAAAAGTCTTTGCAAATGTGCAGCAATTGTTTAAAAAACACAACAGACAAAAAAACCCAAGGATAACTGAAATAGGAAAGAGATAAAGGAAATGCAATGCCCAATAAGTAAGCAAAATGAGGAGCCCTCCCCTGGAGTACTGGCTGTTCCTTCCTGAAAGAAAATACAAAAGTAGAGTTGAAGGATGAGATTCTGAATAATCAGAAAATGAAAAAAACTTCAGATGAAGAGAACACAGAAAAACCAGGATGATTCATACCAGCAAGGAGCTGAAAAAGAGGTACAGGATAATCATTAAAAAAGTGCAAAAATTAATATTCCCAAAAGGATCTCTCTTTTTAAAAGTACCATTCAAAGTAGAAGGGTAATAAGCCCCAATATGGTTGAAAGAGGCTTGTTTTTGTTTATTTTGTAGTTGTGATACACAGCTAGACTTTTCAGTACAAAGGATTATCACTAAGGCCAATGGCATGTGAGGATTTAAAAAGCTTTATTTTGTAGTAATAACAAAAATAAGAAAATCTATTTTTTAATATCAGAATTATTGATGGTAGATAGAGCTTAGCCCCAGAAAAAACACTAAAGAGCCTGGAAAAAAATTATCCCTAGAGACATATTATATTGAAACTGCTTTAGATAAGGTGGTACATTCCACCCAATAAAGCATGTGGCACCTGCCTAGTCACTCTGTATGTCTGTTCTTCTGTTATAAGGGCTAGTTCTGCATCAACCTGTCTGAAGAAGTTAATTTCAGACATGTTCATCACCAATTTGCTTTCCTAACAAGTATCACTATTTGAACTATAACATGAAATCACACCAATAGCAATTTTAGGATTAGAATGGAAGTGCATCAGGTGTAGGCAAAAAACAAGCAAAAGGAATTGGTTTTAAAATTAACAGTGCCCACAACATGATTTTCTGAAATAAAGAATGGCTCCAGTGACTTAAATGCAGTGTTAAGAGTTCTAATGAAATGACAGAACTATTCATTAATTGCCTTCCTGGACTGACAAGGTAATTTATTACTCACTTGTTAATAAGAAATGAACAAAACAGGCCCACAAGGAAGCTACTTACAGCTGACTGAAAGCTGCCTACACACTGGAACATGTGAAGAGACATCCCTTCCTCCATACCTTTGTTTTTCTTATTGTTCACAGCTTGTTTTGTACTGTTGCTAACTATAATCTACGACATTAAAACCACTGATAGTTCTCAATAGTTCTTAAAAAAATTCCCATTGATAAAGAATCAAAATGAAAAAAAGAAGCTGAAATAAGCTCTCAGCTATATTTTATAAAACTTCTAAACATTAGAAAATACTTTCCCTAAAACTATTTCAGGTGTCTCACAAAGAAACATTTCTATGGTTTTACAGAATGGTTAAAGTAACAATAGTCCGGGATTTGGATTTTGGATCAAAAAACCATTTTGGAACATGGAGAGGATCTTTTTTTTTGCTGGCTATTCTAGGACTAGGAATACTACAAGATCATCACCTCAAGCCTTGGCATGTCTTCAGTACCTCAGTTTTCTCCTCAACAAAACCTAGGACTAGCTTTTGAGAAGGCAGAATAAAGGGCCTACTTCTACAAAGCAGCTAAAGGATTCCAGAAGTCAGCAGGTACCTTAAGCACAAGTAATGTTTCTCCAGATTCAACAGGGCTCAGAAATAGATACAGATATTAAATCCAACGTATAGAATAGTACATTTAACTTACCTTGCTTTTGAAACTTTTCCAGGTGAGTACTCAACATCACAAGGACATCAAGATAGGCAGCTCTGGTCACCAAACAAGGATTTAGCCTAAAAAAAAAAATTCAAGTTTTTAAAGCTTAAACGCTATAACCTTATGCTCAGAAACAGCAGTTAAACAATCTAGTTTGGCATGTCTATTTTAATTTATAAAGATAAACTACTGGTCAAATTAGACTGTATATATAATATAATTAGGCCAAATTACCTAAGCTTCACTTCCTGGTCCACTCTGAGTGACAGTCACCTTTGCAGAACTGGCAACACCTTCCTCCTCCAGCCATTCCACTAAATGGCAGTTGATAAATTTCATTATTACTGGATGAACCAGCTTGTTGTAGCACCTACTACGTCTTTATCTTGTTTATAGATAATGGGTCGAACTAAATGCATCCAGAAAAGGAACTCTTCGGTTCTTACTGTTACAGCTCATAAACGAGAAACTTCCCTTGCAAGGTACCTGGTACATCTTTTTAATGGCCACAGCTCTCTCACTCTTCTGATGATGACCAGAGGTGTTCATGTTTTTAAAATTAGGTATTTCTTTTTCCAAACAAGAATATTAGGGATTTTGTGTATATAATGGAAACTGGCAATAAGCTACTTTCTACTCTACCTTTTCAATTTGCAAGTGAGAAACATCTATTTTCTCCCCAATATGAAAAATAAAATTAGGTTAACAACTTCATTTTTCTTTGTATTACTATCACTGAAACATATTTAGCCATAAAAACTCTTTAAAAATGTAACTTAAAATGTGAACAAACAGGAAATCTATTTCAAAACACAGAAATTATTCTAAAGAGCTCAATGGGACTTGTACTAAAACAAAAACTTTCAGAATCAAGCAGCACAAGCTTGAAGTATGACTAATTCTGCTCAATATTTAATTTCTATTTTATCTGGCACTTTCTTTGCATGCTTATCTCGATGTTTGAAACTTCCAAAAATTGTGAATTAAAAATGTTCCAACAAACATTCTGAACTCTAACTTTAAACACTATCTTTAAAATTCAAGAAAAAAAAAAGTTTTTCAAGTAAGATATGTCATCATAAAAATGGAAGGTTTGAGGTTCTCGCATAGTTTGGCTGCTGTATTTGCCTATGGAGAGTTAGCCTATATACCTAAAAAACCTTAAAAAAAACAACTTTAACCAGAAACACTGCTCTCACCTTCAGTAATAAACTCTGCAAGAAGCCTAAAATACTTACGCCTTCATTTATGGACTACAATATTAATCATCTGCATAATATCTGCTACCAGGATCTCTCTTTAGAAGAGGTTTTTTTCTTCTCCTTTTGCATAAAAAGAGACTTGTTGGACACTTTCTTAATAATGAAGTAGTCTAGGTTCATACCTCCCCAAACTTCTTCATGCTTGTCTCCTACCACCTGTCTTAACGCACAAGAGCTAAAGGCTGCCTGCTGAGAAGATGCACATTATCAAGAACCAAAGCCTTAAAACGCCAAAGCAATTTTAATATGGCCTATTTTTGAAAAGTCATATTAGGCAGACTTAATTTCTATCCACCCCGGTTAAGCAAAGATCTTTCCTGCATCTTGGGCATCCAGTTGCTGCCTAAGATGTTCTTCACAAACGTGTAAAAACACCACCAAGGAACACTCACAGAGTTGGGAGCTCAAACTATGAGAAAACAGAGGGCCTGATCAGTCAAAGGCTCAGAAGAAAAACAATCCACAAGAGGTCTCTCACAAATGGATGAAAGCAGCCACAACAGTTTTCAGCCAATAGGAGGAACCTAATGGGTCTATTGCGCTTCAGCTCCCTCAAAAAATGGATGACTTGCTTATCATTTCATGTTTTCAGCAGAAAGAAAATTTCCAATGTACAAACTGTGCCTTGGGCAAAATATAGCTCATGCAACTTTTACTGAAGAAGAGGCAACAGCAACACTGGCATGTTTTTTATTCTGGTCCAGCTTTTAAGCATTTACCACTTCATTTTAAGTATGTGCATATGCATGTTTTGATTTTGAAATGAGACTTTTCCAGCATAAAACATGCCAAACGTTTGTCCTTGGCTGGTTCCATTGCTCTGGTGATGCTAGTGAATTCTCATCCATATGTGCCAGATGGACACAACAGGAAATTCAGTTTTCCAAAACCAAGAAACATCAGCATTGTTCAGACTGTAGCAGAAAGCTCAATCTTGAAGACAATCAAACTGTGATTTACGTAACAGATCTGACAGCCAAAAATCAGTGCTGAACATTTCAAATTATGCACTGCACAGTATTTAACATGACCTGTTTGTGCAGAACTTCAGCAACAAGAGTGGGAATAGTACAAGATGTTTCCTTTTTAACACCAATACCAATAAAGTGATGTTCTCATAAACAAGATTTAAGGAAACCTTCCTCCAAACAAGAAAGTCACAGCAGTAGCAAAAGGTGAGAGCTCCAGACATCTGGAACAGCATTCCTTTTTTCTTTCCAAAACCCAAGAATTATTTCATTTCCCTTCCAACCTGGTTATTAATGGAAACAAATACATCATATGCTCACTCCAGATGATAAACTGTACATGACTCTGAACGGGGTAGAGCTAGAGATGGGTAGGACTCTCATATCTAAGGGTATATCCACCCAGAAATATAAAATAGCTATCAAAACAATATTCATACCATTACACATCTATACTAATAGCAGGCTAGTGATGCCAGGTGATCTGATTGAAGCGATGCTTTGTCCAGGCTATCCATTAGTTTAATGTAACAACAGCACATCTGGAAGTCAAAGAGCTGGCACCAAAGACCCAATGGCCACCTGACATACTGTGTCCAGATGCCTTGAAACATAATTTTCAGAAGTCAAATTTGTTGCTTTGTGTTTGGATATAGAGCTCATAGCCAGCCTGCTCCTGGAATCCTACTGCACTTAGGAGCTTGCCCCGCGCTTTCTAGTACTCCTTCATAATGCTCTCACTTGGAGTTTGATTGTCCAGGTGGAAATAAAAACCAGGTCACAGGCAACTGCTGCATTAAGTTCCACTAACAGCTAATACTGCAGAATGTATGAACACATCTGACCAAAGAGAGGTCAAAGGCTGCCCTGTCCTGAATAATGTGAAAGTCAAGCACTGTCACAGACTGGACCTGCCAGAGGGAAGGAAGACTCCTGCAACAGGCAGGAACAGAAAGAATTATTATTTCGGATTACTACTTAGCAAGAACAAGATGCAGGAAAAACTTATTTCTGATTTAATCAAGGAGAACGAAATGACGATGGGAGGAGTTGACATGATCATCCCATGAGGACAGGCTAAGAAAATTGGGATTGTACAGCCTCAAAAAAATTACAGACTTCCGGCACCTAAAGGGAGCCTGCAAGAAAGAAAAAGACTTTACAAGAGCCTGTAGTGACAGGACAAGGCAGAATGGATTCAAACTGAATGGAGGCAGGCTTAGATTACATATTAAGAAGAAATCCTTTGCTGTGGGGGTGGTGAGGCACTGGAATAGGTTGCCCAGATGCAATGGCATGCCCCATCCCAGGAGGTGTTCAAGGCCAGGTTGGATGGGGCTCTGAAAAACCTGTTCCAGTTGAAGGTGTCCCAAGCTCACAGCAGAGGAATTGGAACTAGATGATCATTAAGGTCCCCTTTCAACCCAGGAGATTCTAGGATTCTATGACCATGGAACTCCACAGAATATACAAAGTTATTGAAAGAACACAAGTCAAAGAAGTTAAAGGAACTGAAGATTTTAAAGGGTTTACAATCTTTTTATTTATTTTTGGTTTTTTTTTTTGTAATTGCCCAAAGCTCTAGCTTGACAGTATCTTCAGTATGATGGAAGTAAGTGTATTTTTTTCCTCACTATTTTACGTAGGCCTGGCTGAACAGCAGAAAAACTGAAATCACAGGTCCCAGTTTGCATACTACTGACACTTCAGTAGCAGATAAAGCAGATTTCTGGATTAGATCCTGAAAATAGAAGTCTTCCAAATCTACTCAACTTCTTATCATTAATACTGAACAAGTAATTTGGGATAGAATAGCAGACTTCTTTGCAATTGCATTTTCAATTCTGGCACATGAATATAAAATTTAAAAAGAGTTCAAGACACATGCAGGAGGAAACCTTTTGTTAGCCGTTAAGAGTCTAGGGACTTTTTTCAAAGAAAAAGGTCAATGAAGCTAGAGTCCATTAAAATTCACTGGCCTTTGAAGAGGCCCAAGTTAAGCACTTGTGGAATATTATATGACCAGAGTAACAAAGAGCTATTTGTTTACTACAAGGAACTGCCTGGTAGGTGAATGAGGAAGCATACCCTTCAGGAGATATTCCCTCTCTGGAGACATAAATCAGACTGGGCAGGTTCAGAAGTTCCCTGTGCAACACTGGGGTTTGCTCCAGCTGGCTTTGGCTACCCACAGTAGCAGCAGGGCTGCTTTCATTTCTGCTCTGCCTTTACCTCCACTAAGTATCACTGGTTGCAGCTTAGGTCTATGCAACTGAAATCAATCCTAGACTCTCACAGCTTGAAGCTCTACAAATATTATCTTTAAAATGTTTGATTCACCTTTTATAGTTAAGTCATGCTGAATTTGAGGTAGTCGTTGGTTTGCTTATTTTGGATGGCAGATCTAACACAAACCAAACTGGCATTTATTGAAGAAATCAGTAATATGTGGTCACAGACCTCCTGTGTACTTGGCTCTCACAACTTCATTGCTTCAACTCTATCAGGAACACATGGCTTAACTTTTAAAATTAAGTTTCTCCTGTATTACCGTTTAATTTAAACAAGATCAACATCAATGAATTACAGAGCAAATTACCTTCTTTTCCAAGAGAAACAAAAAGGAGCAAAGAACATGGAAAGCTCACACATTTGGCCTCAGTCCTGTCAGAACACTGGGAAAAAGACAATTTCTTGCTTCTGTAACCACTAAGGTTTGCAGAGGCCCTTAAACAGCATTTCTGCTTATTAAAGGGAACCGTTTATAACCATCCAGATTTCTGTATAAAAGTCAGGATGCTAACACCCCTTTTTAGCAAGTACCAAAGAATTTTGATGCACAGCTTCTGCAGATACTCATCTTCTCAAACCCTCAGTTTTCAGTGACAGTCAGATGACTTACAAAGCCAGCAGCTATTTTATCCTGGATCATTCCTCTTTTTCCACCTCACTTCAAGATGGGGAACAACTGTAACATTTATTTATTGCATTTGTTACATAAATAAGACAGATACAAGCTAGTGATTATGAAATCAAAGCAGTTCATGTTAATATTTATTGCATTAGCTTTTGGTTATTCTAAAAATTCAATGTTTTCCAAAGAGGTAGTTTCTTTTGCTCATATTTTCCCTCATTAGGAAACAGATGTTGGAAAATCATTAGCAGAACAAGCACTATTTAATATACAGCAACTTACAATATTTACTAAAAATTTAACAACATAAAAATCAAAGCATATTTCTTCAAACTCTCAATGAGCACTAAGAAATTTCAAATGCAACCAGACAATTAATATCTCTTAAATAAAAATCCACAATATCTCTCTTGT
>NC_031770.1:24794041-24801138 GCF_001522545.3 Parus major
GCACTAAGAAATTTCAAATGCAACCAGACAATTAATATCTCTTAAATAAAAATCCACAATATCTCTCTTGTGGATGAGGTTAGCTACAGGTATCTTAGTGCAGTTAGCTATCTTAGGGATTTCTAAAACCTTTAATAAGAGGTCTCAGAAAAGCTCTGCATTTTGCAGTCTCCAAGCTTTTAGAAAAGTCTGAAAGACTGCAAATTTTTTAACAAGTGCTGCTTCATCAAACTTCTTAACTACTAATCTTATTTCTGAAATGGGAATATAACTTTATTAAATAACTAACAAAATACAATTTCCTCCTAATAATGTAAGATGTACATTCCAGGTCTGGTCACAGTAAAACAGTAAATAATTAACAGTGTCACATAATATTCTTTTTAATACAGTGTTTAAGTGACACTTAGGAATTCAGATTGGTTAAACTCAGCTCCAAACTTTAAAAACTGATGACAAGATTTGGATGATGAATCAAGCTGATGTAGAACTTTAGTCAATATCATACAACTTACAAAGTCACCTACAAATCCTTTTATTTTGTCAAAAAATGTTACAACATAGTCTTAAGCATCAGAGTAAAGACACCAGAGCTGCCAAGACTACAAGAGCAACCCCTCCAAAGATCAATTCACAGCTACCTTGTGAGGAAGAAGAGAGAAGAGATTCGTTTCAATGACTTGCATGACTGTTTCCATTTCAATTTTCAAAGTGATCAATTAATTAAATCAACTGCCTCTCAACAACTCTCTCTCTGGTCTTCAAAGAAAAAGTCACTCTTACTGTAATGCTGTATGCTTCTGGAGACTTTGGAAAGGCTGAAAAGGACTAAAGTTCCTGGAAGGAAGACCTGTTCTTATGATTAAACCTATCAATAACATTTTAGAGAAAGTCCCATTTTAGAAGAAACACTGTAATTATTAAACACTGCCCTGTTTTTCTGTGTAAATAACATGCTGTTGTCAAAGAAATTTATATTTTAGCTGGCAGAAAATAGATCAGCTTGCTAGTGATGAATTTAAACCCCAAATTCTCCTACTCTCTAGCCATCAGTATTACATACAGTTTTTCATTCTAATAGATCAACAGAATCTGCTTCCTGAACATCATATTCAAGGTAATGCACAGGATGCAATTGTATAAATTCTTGTTCTTCTGAACTTTATAAACATTTCTGATAAGTCAAAATTTTAGGAAGATTTAAGGCTGGAATTTCATCTTGAGCTCCACATAAACACAGTAAAGAATTTTGATTAAGTCAAACATGTCATAGCTTGTTGCAGTGTGTTTCTTATTAATGGTATGTTCTGTTATTACCTAAGTTGATGGTTTGGTCCAAATGAGACCCTCCCATCCCACGCTGTCAATCTACCCTGAGTCTCCTGTCAATCTGTCTTAAGCCCACCGCATGCTTGGAATTCCACTTCGGAAATCCCCTAAACTTTGACGCTTGATTAGTCCATGTGACCCAACCTTTCCCCCGCTACCTCCCTCATTGGAGGATGATTTTGTGAACCCTGCCTTTTACCCTCCCCAGGATAGCTCTGATTAGCTGATGCTTTGTACCCTCCCTTTGAACCGCCTCCCTATTTCAGCTGTTGCACGCTTGCATTTTCTGTCTTTTGCCCCCAAGATTCCCCAGAGCAATAAATCCTCTATTATCCCATGCAAAAGACCTCCCTCTTGTCCTTGTCTCCTCAGAGTGCAGACTGACAGCCAAAAAGCCGTAGAGCAAGTGCTCTAGTCACACCTTGGGTCATCCTGCTCTGGGGTGTGACCCATTCCTGGCACAGGCCGAAGTGATAGAGCCAGATAAGCTCCAGCCCAATGCATTAATAGCTGGTACTCAGGGACAGGATCTGTGCAACTTCCTATTTTGAGTTTCCTGCTGTGTCTATGTCTTCCATAATCTCAGCTTTTGTGGCTGGCACACTGGCAATTAAATTTTGGGTTCACAGTTTATCTTTCCCTCTCCATCAACTCCCAGCATACTCCTTCCGGAAGAAAGGCAAACCTCCAAAAGTATTCCTACTTCTGGTGGCCAGATTCTTCTGATATGTGACCTGATATTGTGTCAGCTAAAAATCTTCTAAACACACCAAAAAGTGCATCATCTGTGATGTCTTCACTCTCTATACAGTCAACTCTACATAATCCTTGAGGGCTGTCCATGGGGAGCTCTGTCCCTGGGGCGTTGCTGATGAACCAGGCCAAGCTGGCTTTGTACTGACCACATTTTACCTGCAGCGTGATCTGGGAAAGGATCAGCTGTCATCTATGGAGGCGACAAAGCTTATGGAAATCACTCCTACACATACAGCAAGCGGCTGATTAAAAGATTAAATCTTCTCCTGTTGTTTTGGTTATTAGCTTTCAAATTCTGCAGTATTTTAAAGACTGAGGTTTTTGGGGGTGTATTTGTTTAGAGGGCAGCATTCATATTTTAATATATTTTCTCTCAGAGCCCACATCTGTAGCACTGAATCAACATGCATGGCCTTCCTCTTGTCTTCTTAAGGAGACATTAATAATGGATTTAATTATTAAACTTTGTCCATAGCATTTTTAACCATGTAATACAAAACCAGCACATCAATGAACATCACGGCCAACAGACCTACATTTAATGGAAAGCATTTTAAAAAGTAATAATGAAGCCTGCGCTACCAAGTAAACCTTGCTGAGTTCCTGGAAGCGCAGGAACACCCGCATAGAAATAGAAATACAAACATTAGTAAAAGTGCATCTGCTTGCCTACTTGGTGCTGTTGAGATCTTCTCCAAGTAATTACCATGTGTACAGTCCCCTGGCTTGCCCATTCTATAGGGAGAGCTCATCCGGCATTAGAGCAGGCATTGTCTCCAAAGGGAGTTGCTAGTTGGTGATTTAAGTTTTTCTACCACCCTCAAAGCCTGACTATTATGTTGTTATTAGTTTTCCTGGTTAAGACAGAGAATTTATTGCTTCAAAAAGAAGCTACACAAATTATTTTTTCATTGTGATACCATGAAAAGCATCTTGAGTTTCAGCTGTTAAGAAAAAATTAATTTGTGCTCCAGCTGTCCTTGGTGAATGATACTGAAAGGCTGTGTTTTGTTGGTGTTTTTTTTAGCATACTTGATTGATAAAATAATCCTGGCTGTTCTCTTTTTTGTTCTCTTAATGAGAACCTCCTGTGATTCCTGAGAAACATCCTAAAATACTTAAAAGGTCAAACTAATCCCCCATGTGCAAATTTAATGAATTTTAAACAATTAACATCAGGGGGCTTACTTATGAAGAAAAAGCTATGAAAACGCTTATGTTTATTTACTGAGAAGCATTTTCAGATATAAGTGAGGATTTATGTCCAAACTCTGTAATTTCTGCCTACTCCAGATGTTGCACTGGTTGAGGGAAAACCTTAAACAACCTTATTTAAAACTTAATATTCCTGAAATGTTCGTAATTAAGTGCAGGAATATACCTATGAACCAGAGTCAAACACTATTTTATCTTATGCAAAGTATATCTTAAACTTCAGCCTGAAGCCCAAACATCTCTACTGATACCTAAAGTGGATGTTCCAAAACAAGCAATCACCAACTGCCTAAATAAGCAGCTTGTAGCCATGTTAAGGATAGTGTTATCAAAACTGATGAAAGAGTGGACTGGGAGCAGCACAGAAACCTAAATTAGCCTGCTAAAAGCACCTAAAATTTAAAATACTGCCTGTAGGAATACATTTATGAACCATTATGTGCTATGACGGTTCTCAAAAACAAAGACAAACAAAGCTAAACAAGGCCCATGGGCTAGAATGTGCAGATTAACAAATTACTTGTGAGTCAGCACCAAGCCTGACAACATTCAGTGTTTGGACAATGCTCTCAGGCACATGGTGTGACTCTGGGGGATGGCCTATGCAGGGCCAGGAGTTGGACTTGATGATGATGATCCATGTGGGTCCCTTCCAACTCAGTATAATCTGTGATTCTTTCAGCTGTTCATACTGGTACACTTAATTTTTCAGCTGGAACAGGACAACAAAAATTTCCCTTCATATTTTATGTGTGCAAGGGTAAGCACGAATTATTGCTCCAGCTGACAAAGTTCTCAATTTGACTTCTGCAGAGAAAAAAACTTCTGCAGAGAAAGGCTCAATCATTAAAACTATTTTCAACTTCTGAACTTGGCTGTGCAATGCATACAGACCAGTAATGAACACAGGTAATTAACTGCACATCTCAATATGTAGGTTTTAAAGACAGAAATGAGAAAGTGGAAAAGTTAGAAAACAGGACCTTGGAAGGACAAGAAGGTTCATCTTAATGTGGTGGAAGAAGAAGAGGCAAGAGTAGTAAAAGAAGAGAAGGACCTCTCTCTGCCCAAGACGATAACCTTACATTCTCCCCACTTCTCGTTGTTTTGAAACTACAAAAAAACACTTCCAACTCCCAACACTTCCAACTGCAAAGAGCCATGGGCATGTTGCACCTCTGTCTAGGTATGCTCCTGTTTTGTTTGTAATAGTCTGCTCACTAAGTTACCACTGTCTCTCCTAAGAGGAAATGAGAAGAAAGATGTATTTAGGTTACAGTCTGAGCCACGAGGTTCTGAAAACAGAGGCCACATTCTTGCTTTCTCCACATATGGCTTAAGTGCACCTCACATAAAGTTCCTCCTAGGAAGGACCTAAGACTGATCATCTATTGTCACACACATAGTGCTGCCAAAAGCAGAGGGGGAAAAGGGGTACAACAAGCTTGATGGAGTTCCATGGCCATCAAAACTTGGCAAGTTACCATACTCTGTAGGGCTACAAAATATTGATAAGATTTTCCTCATTCAAAGCAGTCATAGCTGGATCATCAGAGAGTCAGCTGGGGGAAATCCAAGCAGCACATACCTCAGCAAACACTGAACCTTGTTTTGAGCTCATGCCTAAAATAACTTTTGCATGTATTTGTTGTGCAAGCTTGACTCTTGTGCAGAACCTATTTGTATTTTTAACAGTGCCAACCATAAAGCAGAGAGCTGCACGCAGCAGCACTGCAGAGCATGGGTTATTTGGGTTATAAAAACACCACAGGTGGCCCATTCCAGACAAACCAGCGACTCCTTGCAGAACACAAAGCCAACTGGTTTTATACAAGGCTGCTCCCCACAAGTTAGTTTCAAAAAAGCCACCTTCTTAGATGTTAACTCTCCCAGTGCAGACAAGCTCTCAGCTAAGAAACGACACATTGCTAGGGGTTAGCAGAGTATGTAATTTGATTTCTGGCAGAACCTCAAGTCTTTTCCCTCTCCTGTGGTCTCCAGGAAGTAGGAAGGGACAAGAAAAAAAAATCCAACTCAAAATACTGAAAAGCAGCATCCTACAGCAAAGCCATGTGATGACATGATTTCTCAAATTTTCCAATACCAATATTTTGTCATGACAAAGGCTACAAATTAAACAAGAGAGTTATTCCTGGGAGTTTTGGACAATAAATTACCAAATTCAAAGGCTGCTCTTCCAGCATTCTGTATTTATGAAGCAGAAGGCATCTAGAGTTAGTCTTGTAACTCCCTGGTATGCAGTTGAGCTAAAAACTGCTTGTTTATAAAAAATGTATTCATATAACAGAGCTTTGAACTCTTCCAAAGATTTAGCTTGATAAACTGTTAATATTTTAAAGCTTTCATCAGACTAATTTACCTCACTTCATTCCATCAGCTAAATTCTCCAACAAAGCAGATTTTATATATTTTTTACATTTCTGTTATTCACAAATACCCTGCCATCTCCCACATTTTCAAAAAATGAAGTAAATTAACACTGATGTGAAGGTGAAGGAAAGCAGTAACATTACTAAACCACTTTTGATTTAAAAAAAAATAAAAAACACCAAGCAAAGTATAAACATACAAATAAAGTGAAAAAATTCAAGCATCACCTTGAGAAGTGGATGGAAGGCATGTCTCATTCAAAACATCAAAAATGAAAATACTCATTCTGAATACACAGAAAAGTTAGTGCTTTGAAGATATAAAAAAAAGCCAAGGAGAAAAAGCAACCATGCCCCATCAGAGTAAGTCTGCCTTGACAAAAGATAGAAAATACCAGTTGAGAAAGTGAATGCTTTATGAAATTCGATTTGGGGAATGTAACCCATTATTTTACTCTCTAAAGGAAAATCAGGTCGTAGCATGGAAAAGGAAAAAGAGATTATTATATTACATGGAATATGCAATAGGATCTTGAGCTATTCTACACCAATAAATTCTGATTAAAGGAAATTACATTCTGGCCCTGAAAAAGCAAAGAAAACCCTAAAACCAAAACCCAAACAAAAAAACCTCCACCCAGTTCAGGAAACCACTGAGGAACAATAATCTTTCCTCCAAATACATGCACATGACAACTGAGCCTCATTTTTAAGAACTACATATGCAATCCAAAGTTTTGTAATTCAAGATTCTCAGAGAAGTTTGTTCCATAATACAAAGGAAGTACATAGTTGAAAGAACATCAACAAGAACTTTACAGAACTAGCACAAAAATGTGACTGAAAATTGATATTTGGAAATAATTCCCCAGATTCACAAACCACTTTCCTGTTATTTTAACTTTTTTTTTAACCATTTAAGATTAATAGTGAGTGCCTCTTATACCCTCTTTTCAAACAGTCTCTACCCTGCAGTATCAGTGACATGATAAATTATCTCCTTATGAAAAAGGCAGAAAAACCAGATGGGGATCCATTAACTTCTCTCTGTGGTGCTCATTCTCTTTGCCTGAACAGAAATAAGGTAAGAATGTCTGTACATGACTGAGGGTCCAGCCAGCCATCACCCTCTCTGACAGCAGATGCATACCAAGAAGTCTAATAACAGGGCAAGAACAAAGTGCTGTTTCCCAATAGGCTCTCCCAACATCCAGAAACAAACACACAAAGTTTCACAACTCAGTTGCCAAGCAACCTTCTAAAACTCCTTTAAAAGAAGAAAAAGGAAGAGCAAGAACAAGACCCTCACACTCCACTGTTGATCACAGAGCAGTTGTTCACCTTCACCCAGTCAAGTACGAACAGTAAAGCTGCATACTGAATGTGGGGGAGGGGAGGGGAAGGGAA
>NC_031770.1:24802166-24902894 GCF_001522545.3 Parus major
GGAAGGGAAGGGAAGGGAAGGGAAGGGAAGGGAAGGGAAGGGAAGGGAAGGGAAGGGAAGGGAAGGGAAGGGAAGCTCAAAGTGTGCAAGAATTACAAAGTACATTAGAAATTGGCAAAAATTGTTTGTCAGCTAAAATCCCTATGCTCCAAGTGTTGCAAGGCTGCATGCGCAGAATACAAAATTTTACTATCTGGGGATTAAGACATTCTAAAACCCTTTATGTATAGCATTAACTGCATTGTGGAGAACAATGACAAGGAGGCTACAACAAACAGACAAAATTATAATGTGTTGCTGACATTAGTTAATATCAGGGAGTTATTATCAGCACATACAACTGTGACTCTTTACAAGCAAGTGAAAGAGAAAACACTTTTCTTTGGGAAAACACCTTTACTGTGCACAAGAATTTCTTAGAGAGGGCCTGAAGAGTTTTCATTTCCAGGGATGATAATAAAATAATAAAAAAAAACTCACTAAAAACCCAACCAGTCATCAGTTGGTGATTGATGAATTAGAAAGGGAAGTTCTGAAAAAATATCTTGGAAATAGAATTTATTTAAAATCTGTCATGAAAGAGCCCAGCCTTTATGTATTTGCTGAAAGAAAAAGAGGTTTGAATCACTTTGCATGAGTTTCTTTCTACTGAATTTGGTCTTCAGTGATTGGGTTTTAACTCTCCATAACAGTATCAGTGAATTTAATTCAGTTATGCAAATTAACTCTCATTTAAACACTTAAAAATGCTTACATTTCAAGTGAAAAGTGATTCAAGTGAAAAGGTCCACCAAATCCACCATGATATCTCCAGCTGGGGCACACAGTAGATGCACAGGAAATGGAAGTATAACAATAGTGACACTTGCCAAAATCTCTGTCTCAACCCTCAAGGTTGCTGACTAATTTCTTGAGCCAATTGTGATGTCCACATATTCAGTAACCTCACTGGACTTTTCTTCCATGACTCCATTAAATGGTTGTTTAAAAATTCAGACAGGTTTAAAATTAAGTCTATCTTATGAGACAGAGTTCCATAGACAAATTAAAATTACATTAAAAACTTCATTAGTTGGTTTCTTTTACATCTACCACCTTGGACAGAATGCTAATTTCCTGTCCCTTTCTATGGGACTCAGATTTCACATCCCTCAATTGTCCTTTTTCCATGATTAAAAAAAATAATCTCAGCCTATTTAATCAGTCCCCAAGTAGAAACTGTTCTATACTTGTCAGTCTTTATACTGCTTCTGATTCCTGCTGTATTTCCTTCGGGATTTAAGCAATATTTAAATACACAACACAGATGGATTTTCTGTGTTTTTCTTCATTTTTTAATGATAATTGCCCCCTCCCCTATTGGGCACTACCAAGAAAAAAAGTAACTTTTTTCAAACAAAGAATCTGCTCACTAAACCACTCCTTCCCCATGTAAAATACAGAATTTGTTTCTGAGCACCATTTTCCAATTATTTGCATCAAGTTTTATCTGCCATATCATCACTCCTACTCTTTGAGGAGACACTTCTGTAATTCCCAAAGATCAACTCTGTCTTCATTATCCCAACACTGATATATTTTCCCCACCCACTAGATACCCCTCTTCTCCAAACCTCTAAAGATTTTGGTTTAGATGATCAGAAAATGACTCGGGTTTTATCAGAGGTCCACACTGCCTGCACTGGGGCCTCACGCCACAGTGCAAAATGTGGGATATTCCCAATTATCTATCTATGCAAGGACCCATGCCCTTGTTCACGGCTGATTCCTTTAGAGTTTTGGGTAGGAATTATCATGTGGGAAGGGAGGGAAGGGAGGGAAGGGAGGCAGGGAGGCATTAACATCATTATATTATATTACATTACATTATATTAGAGTCACCTTACGATGAACTTATGAAAAATGTTTCTGAATCTTTCTTGGATTGTTTGTGGGCAGCTAAACACTTAGTGTTTAAACAATTTAGTTTAAACAATTGCTATGACATTTTTCTACTAATTTTCTGTAAAGGTCAAAGTCAGAAAAATAGAAACATAAAAACCTCATATATGTGGCATATTTTTCTTAGCCAAGAAGTAACAGGTATCCTCAAAATGTCTGTTTCTGTAGAATATATATATGTATTATATGTAGATATAATATATAAACAGTAGATAATATATGTAGAATATAATGTAGAACATATAGAATGTTCATTCACAGCTATTTTTTTCTTTAATGTCTGGACTACAATGTTTTGCCATCCTTGCTTTTGGGAAAAAAAAAAAAAATCACCTTGCCTGAAAATCAGCAAACCAATAAGGCATTTAACTTTTACATATTTATAGACAAATAAATCTGTCCACCTTGCTAAAATAACTTAAAAAAATCAACCAAGTTTTTCATTAAACTGTGTTTATAAATCAGATATTTTGTGTTTTATCTTACCTTTTAGCCAGCCACAGCTTGGTTCCCATACAGGTAATGATGTCACCCAGTCCCTGCTGGAAGTCCAAACTAACAAACTGGTTTGATTCCAGGTATGACTGCAGCAAGTGAAAAACCTAAATTTTAAAAAAACAGTAATTTTAAAACAAGTTTGTAGCCACTGCTTTTCCTTCAAATAACTGAAAGATGAAAGAGACACCTGCAAAATGAACAATGATTAATCAAGGAAAGACATGTATTCACTTGGTCTTGCAGCAGATAGAATCCTTAAATCCCTAAGTTGCCCATTCTTTAAAACTCATTTTTTGCACAAACAACAGGAAGTGCTAGAAGGTGTTAACCTCCATGAAGTGAATAGAAGGCAGCTGGATGAACATCGCTCCTCTGGCCTTTTCCAACTTAAGCATCCCTCAGCTTTCAGCTTTCTTGCTGTGCCATTTGCTCCCCACTGCCAGCACAACTGCCTGGGGAGCAGACTGGCAGCTTGGCACACTGGATGGAACAGGGCTGCTTGAACTGTACAAGTACAACCAAGGAAACAGGGAAGGGAATTGCCATCTATAGTAACTCTGAAGTGGTGACAGAAAAGTATCTTTATTCCTGCTCCTGAGAACCTTCATTTTGGACCCCAGCTAAACACCTTGGCCAGCTGGGTTTCACAGAGCTGGGAGATGCTCACGTTTTCCCTTTTCAAGGGCTGAGTTCCTGCACTGGGGTTCTGCACTTTCTCCTCCAGAGTTAAAGCCTAATAGACATGTCCAAACTTTGATGAAGGAAAGAATTCAAGGTAGCAGAACAGAAAGCAAAACCTGTAGCTTTCTGGTCAGACAGTTAAAACAAAAATGTATGTTCTCAGAGACCCTCCTTCCTATTTAAAAACAGATAGCACTGAATTTACAGAGAAGTGTTTAGAAAAGAATTTGTTAAAAAAAAAGGTGCAGTTATCTAAGCATTAAATGAAAATATTCAGTAGTATTAGAAAGCCAATAGCAACCACGCAGTGGAGAAGGGCTCTCCAAGCCCAATCCATCCTGCATGTGGCAGAGGGTGCATGACACACACTTGACAAGAGTGACACTACCTGCATCATCCCACTTGGTTTTAACTTTTCCCATTCACATGCAAGTGAACAGGAAACACCGGGGTGAGGTGATTTCTAAACAGAAATACATGGAAATGCGTGTTGCAGTAGTGAAGCCTAATGGAAAAGATCTTACTCGGCATAAGGAATTCTGCCTTACAGCCTCAAAATTGGAAATTCTGTTTGCTTATACAGCTAAGTTATATTTACAGAAAGGGCTTCTATGCAAATTGAGAAAGTTCATCCGCCATTATTTACTGAAACTGACCATGTGCAGAATTTAGGAAGGTTAAGAGGTGTTATCAGACCATTTCTGAAAATACATATTGTGAGCATTTTATATAGAAACACTCTTGACATGTGAGAGTATTAGCACTTCATACTTGAGAAGTGACAATTTAATGACTAATGGATCAAGCTGGGGCCTTCACTTCACTTTGGGAAAAGAAAAATGTTTGTATCTAGATTTTTAGATCTCAGATCTTGATTTTCCACATTCCAGCTGTCACTTGCTCCGGGGGTTATATTTTTTTTTGTTTGTTTGCTTGTTTTGGAAACACAAGTAGTGCCACATAGCATTAACTTGACACAATTTCATCTGGGTCATTTTTTGTGAAATCATTCAAGTGGAAAAACAGCTGCAGTCATTTCAAATAAGCACAGAAACAGAAGACATGTCAAGAGACTATCTAATCCATACAAATACTGAGGCAGGGTCTAAACAGTCTTAAATGAAACAAATGCCTGACTGTCCTAATCCTGAAAACAGCCAAGAAAGCAAAATGCAACCTCCTCTAGTCTTCCACCCTCAAAATCCAAGCTCTTGAGGTAAGGTGTTCCTGCTGTCTGCTCCCACCACTGCCCTCACTGCAAACAACTGTTCTCTGGACACTATTCAGTCAGCCCAGATTTTTTCCTAGTGAGGCACTTATTAAACACAGATATCCCACTGGGGCCCTTTAACAGGAACAATGAAATAAACTTCCATTTCTCTTTGTTAGCAGGTGCTGTGTAGGCAACACACATCCTGGAGAAGTAGCTTGTCTTTTGGGTTTTTTTTTTCAAATCTTCTGAAATCCTCTGAACATTCTTTTGTTGATAGCATCTTTCTAAGATGGCCTTTCCAAGATCTTTTTGAATCTTGATGTTTTTCTACAAAACACTTGGCAGAAGTGCAAGCTTGCAAAAATTACGAAGTGTCACCAACGATGTCTACCTTGCATCTCCTCCTTTAGTTTGCTCTTGTGTGTGCAAGTCTTTGCTTACTAAATGGTTTGCATAAGTACCTACTCATTTTCTTCATGAAAACCAGTGTACTAAGCTGCCACTACTAATAGTTTCTCTATATTTTTTGTGGCTTGCCCTTAATCCCTGCTAAGTCCCAGACATGACAGAAGAAAAAGAACAAAAATGGAAAATAATATTTATTCAGAAGCTCTTTTTGCTTTTTATACCCTCTGCTAATTTGAAACCATTTGGTGCCTTAACCTTTCCAATTTTATTATTCTGTGCTTGTGTTCATTTCCAGGAACAACAATGGATTTACCTCTAAGCAATAATATAAAATCTATTTCACAATTATGAAGGGGCTATCACATTTTTTCCTAGAAGCTTAAATTAATTTAATCTCTTCAGCTCTGAAAACAACTCTCAAAGTGCCTTCCATATAGAGGCAGAGGAAACCTAAGTAGTTTGATAGTTCAAGCTAAAGGTCTTGAAAGAGAAAGAACTGTGTGTACTAAGGAGGTCATATTGGTGGATCTAAATTTGTCCAGGTAGGAAATTCAGTACTGAAAACAGAACCAAGACTCCTCTGGAGTTAATTCTCTATATGAACCAATTCTTTCAATACTATTCAGATGGTAAAAATCACAGGACACGAGCCCTGTTTAAACAGCAGAATTAGAAGGTGCAACTCATGTGAGAGTTTTATGCACTCTTGAAAAGTGCTTGCATCTATCAAAGAAAATGTTCAACCACAATTTAGACTGTTCTTTTTTTGACAAACACATAATCCTGATTTTCTTGCTATTTCACTGCAAACCCTCTTTTATTCAGGCACCCTCACCAATTTTAGACACATAGAAAGCTTTCCACATGAAGAAATTATTTTCTCAGAATGCTATTTTAGAATGCCTAAGCTAAACTGGAAATTGCAATTAACATCAGCTTGTTTTATACAATGCCTTACTTTATGTAAGCTAAAACCAGAGGCAACCAAAAAAGCAATGTGCAAAATTTAACCTCAGTAGTTCTTCACTTTCATCACATGTGATGCATCATTCTTTGGCTTACATATGGCTTCCATGATCTAAGACTTCAAGCCAGGCAATATTTTCATGAGGAGGTAGCACATTTTACGAGACTGTTTGATACAGATAATAAAATACACAGGCTTTCCAGCTCACAGCTCTCCTCAAGTCCAAAATACTACATGATTTAAAATCCTCTGCTGAATTCCTCACACATAAATGCAGTGAGGTCATGGTGTTCTTGTGTATGCAGTATTGTTTTTTATTACACAAAGGTAATATATTAATGATTTTTTTTTATTTTTTAAAGGTAGTTTTACCAAAGACTTGCACTATCTGTGGAGGAAGGTTTATGAAGACTTGCTGGTTGACATGGTTCTTTTTAATATATACAACATTTCACTGAGACAAGGTATTGTCTGTAGTTCTGTGGAATCCTGCATTAAAGATGGTGAGTTCATGGATGCTCAGAAACCTTTTCCTCCAACTATGCAGGCTGTTCAGGAGTCAGGATAACACATCAACAGGACAGCAGAGACTGCCCATCAACCTGGCCAAGAGTTGTTAAAACAGGGTAAGCCACAGGAAGCCCAGATACTTGCATACATGATGGGCAACAGTGTCCAGTGACTGATCTTTCTGAGACCACTCAGTCCACAAGATTCTAACTCTAAGCCAGCATGTCCTACGCTGCTGCAGGTAAAACCACCTGCATGGGAGGACTACTTAGTGCAAAATAACATAGAAAAAACCCAAACAAACTCCACCAACCAGGTGTGACACTATATCCTAATGAGCAAGAACCAAGGACTCAGCACATCAACAAAGTGACTTTCTGCTCTTCAGCCATTCTCAACTTCCAGTATTCTCAATGTTTCACCCTGGTTTTCCAGCTGTAGAAACCTCAAGAAAAGGGGGAAAAGCAGAGGAGGGTGCGAAAAGGAAGAGAAAAAAGAGAACAGCCAGCATGGTTCCCCACTGGTCAATCAGTACACATATCTTTCTGTCCTGTTCACATCCATCCCCCACTCAACAGTGTGCTTTGAGATGTAACATTGTGTTGCCCTGTCATGACATGAGAAAGTTGAGTGCTTTCTTTGTACCCAAGAAAGCCTTAAGACATAACATCTGCTATTTTCTAAGTGTTCATTTTGGATGATTAAGTGAAAAAAATGCACATTGCTTTTTTAAAAGAAACAAAACAACAAATACTTAAATGGTTAGACATCAGCTAAGTCAAAAATGCAAATCACAAGAAGCAGGAAGAGATATTTCCCCCCACACTAACTTTGCTATGATATGCAGCAGATCATTATCTTTTAGCAGCTCTCATATCAGCTTGAATTGCTGGGAAATACACAATCAAAATAAAGAAGCAATGTAGTGATGTGATGGAGGAAAACTTGTATCAAACACAGAATTTCCCTAGTGCAAATTTATTTTGGTGCCAAGAGTTCCCCTGTGTACATATAGAGACACTGCAATGTCTCTATATGTACAATGCAGCACAAACTTTCAATAGCCACAAAGTGGCTAGCATTACACATTTGGTAATGCTAGCATTGATCTAGTATTACACACTTTCTAACAAATTAAAATTAACATTTCATAGCATTAGCAATAATTTTATAGGAGGAACTAAGGTTTCCGATTTCATAACGAACTTTTAATTTCCATCATAAAACAATGATTAGGTGGATACCTGGCGCACATGAGCACGTTTGCATTTGAAAGAAAGCACAGCACATTGCCTTTTTCAAACAATGAGATTTGCCAAAAACAGGAGGTTATCCAGTTGCACACTTCTCAGTGAAGTAGCAACAATGAGCTTTCCTCCCCCCTTAAGATGACCTGAAGCAATAAAAACTTTTTCATGCATGCCCTCAGCTATATTTGGATGAAATTAAGTATACAGTACAAATATTCACATTCCTAAGTGCAAGACTGAAACAATGCTCCCAGTGTTCATTGCAGTGCTTACTAGGGGGAAAAAAACCCAAACCAAACCAAAAAAACCAAACTGACATCAAACAAAACTTTACATTCTCAACATATATCCTTTAATTCCCCAAAAAAATACAAAGAATACAGATGTTTCAGCTGCTGAAAGAAAACACTGCAAATACTGAGCTTTCAAAAATATGCCACTCACCAAGCTATGAAGGTTGAAGTAACAAGGGAACATGGGAAGGCAAAAAACAAATAAAAAAAGGCATTTGTAAAATGGCAGCAGTAAGAGGATTTACTAGGCTAAATGTGGGTTTTCAGAACAGTCCCATCAAAAGCTTTTGCCTGAGTATTAACATGCTAGTAAAAAAACCTTCAAACATAATTTTTCTTTTCTCATTTAAAGGCAGATAAAATTTTATTCTTCTTCTGTGATAAAACCAACTGCCAAGTTATCTCTGTATTTTGAAACTTAGGTCCAATTTTTTTTTTACTACAACCATGTAGATAAAAAACTGGCAAGCTGCCATGACAGGTGAAAGCAATTTTTAAGTATTATAAAAAGTCTGAAGTTACAATAATTAGCTCTAGGGAAAAACAAGTCTTAAAAATCCCCTTTTTTTCCTTAAAAATGAAAAATGCCAGTGTGATAATTACAATGGGACTAAAAACCTCATCTACCACCCCAGTTTTCCAATAAGATATCTGTCCCAAAATAGATGGAAGAGTTGATAACTATCCGCTTAGCACCTTACTCTGTTAAAAATTGGTATTTGTGGAAAAGAAATATGAAGTTTTATCACCAGAGAATATGGCATGAACACAATACCTGCAGTCCATGCTGATCTCCCAAAGACAGCCACACACATGCACAGTTTAAAATGAATGCAGAACCATGGGGCATAAAGGTGCTGCACCAGGCACTGCTGGTGGCACCCTGTGCTCTGTGTCCTCATGACCCAGACTCTGTCATACTGAGGTTTAGAAACTCTGCAGATAGATAACTCTATTACAGTCTTTAAGGATTTTCTTCACTTGAGGTATTTAATTGTGAGAGAAGCTTTTATCTGATGCTTGTGGGAAAAAGTAAATACTCTAAATTTATTTCCCCATTTAAATGGCCATATACTGAAATTTCAAATGTTTGTCAATTCTCTTGTCACCCACAAACAAACGTGTTAGAAAAGCCATCATTCTTCTCACAGTCCTAGATCATTTAGATATACCAAATTATTATAGGCATCACCCCCTTTGTTCCTACCATTTCCTTTCTTAGAAGTCTTTCATTACATACTAGTCATACTAGTAGTTTCACAGCTAACAGATCAGATTATTATTTCTGCCAGAGAGTTATTATGATTGCATATGAGTATTGCTTCCTTAAATTTGTTTTTGTTTATGGACTAATAAACTCAGTCTGAGGTTCAATTATTTCCTTCTGCAAATAATTTTATGAAAACTGTATAAAATCTTTCTCTTTCTTTAAAGCAACAGCTGGCTCACAATTCAATTTTTCCAGAATTTTAGCTTTGTTTTGTCAGCACATTTCATTATCTAATTATCCAGGTTTGCTTCATTATTAATGAGAAATTATGGCACTTGAATCCTTCCTCCAAATACATCAACCAAAATTCATGAAGCTGGGTTTATTCACCAATTAAACTTGTTTTGATTAAAATGAAGGCAAGCATGTTTTGACTGAATTAAGAAATAGAAGCTTGAAAACATCTAAATTAATAAAATTAATAAATAAAAATACAATACCAGTTAATTCGGTATAATTCAGCAAGAATAATACAGCTATTTAATCATCGGGAAATTATGAGTGTGCCATAACTAATGAAAGTTAGAAGATGCTGAAAAATAGCAAAATTGCTTTCTTCTCAGTGACAGACAATTGTCAGACAATTGAGAATTGTCCTCAGCCTATACTTCTGATCAAAACAAACAGTAGGAAAGATACAATGAAGTTTCTTCTTCCAAATCTATATTCTGCCATCCTAAAAACCCACCCATCATTGTCCTAATCCAGTTACCTCAAAAGATATAAAGCTACACACATACACACCCCAGCTTTCTTTTCCCCCCCTCTTCCTTTTTTTGAGGGGGTGCCAGTGAAACAATTAGAAATTGTTTTTTTCCAGGCTATGTCTTTGTAACAGCTCTCCTGTACATGCCCACATGAAGGAAACAAATACAAATAAAGACCAAGGCACACATTCCTGTTTACTGAGGGATATTTACAGTTTGGAGGAATATTGTCAGCTACCCCACTGACACAAACAAGCTGACACAGTAAGAGACACAGTATGAACATGTTTATCACAAGTGCTCAGAAGTACACTGCCACTTGACCCCACAGCTCTGCTGGTTTCAGCAGAGGTGATCTTCTGCCTCAGGAATGTCTGTATTAACACACAAGCTGAGAAAATAATTAGAAGTAAGCTAAACCAATTTCCCAAATTCACGTTATAAAGTGAAATAAAGCTTGCAGCTACAGAAAATTTACTTCTCTCAACTAATGATTTTAAACTTACAGAAGAGAAATAAATAAATAAATAAATATACAGGTCTCTCACAAACAAAAGAAAAATATTCAGTATTTTTAAAGTCTGAGGAATAATTTCACACATGAAAAGTCCCAGTGCAGATAGCTACAACCATGGTAATAAAAAAAAAAAAAAGAGGTGATGTCTTTCAAGGTTGTATTACAACTTCTGAAAGTTCTTCCCACACACTGTTAGCCATAACCTGTAACTGTACATGTTCCTGTGCATGAGGATCAACTTCCCTTCCACTGCTGCTTATTTACAAGAATTTTGTCACCATTAATGGCGCCATTTGCATCTAAGGAACTCAAAACTACCAACTGCACTTGTTTGTTTGAACTCTAAGCCAACATTTCGAAGCCTGCTGAACTTAGGTAAGATTGATCGCTCTTCCAAGACAGGGATTGCTGCACCTGAGTGCAAACAATACTGCAAATGTCCCTCCCTTAAAGAAAATTTTCACACAGTCAGATACAGGTCACTGGGAGAACATGGGGGGGCTACAGCTATGCAGATCCATCAAACACCATCCATGCTGGTGCCCAGAACCCCATGCCTCAAATGCCAAACTCCTCTGACACAGAGCAACACAGCTGAATGCAAATAGAACTCACAAGAATTTTCCTCTGTCAAAATTATCCCTATAAAAGGGAACATACAACTGAAACATGCAATAAAAGTAACTTTATGTCTAGACAGCATAGCTGATGGGTGGGCTTAACTTACAGATAAGTTAGATTGAATTCCAAGCATAAACATAAATAACAAGTTCAGCTTTACAAGGGCAGTACATAAGACAACTCGAAAAAAGAAGGTGCATTTAATGCAAACTCCTTTTCTTTTTTCTTCTTTTATTAACATCTAGAAATTAATTTCTGTGAGAGGATCCCACATAGTTGTAACATATGAGAAAAAAGACAATCCTCAACCCAACAGCTCTCCTGTATTTTCAGTCTCATTGGACTACAGGGCAGCAATGTTCAGCCCTGGTGTATGTGGTATACAGCCACTTTCCAACACGGAAGAGCATATGATAGGAAAGAGGATTGGCTCCCTAAAATACACATCTCTTTAATTTTTCGTGAATGATGTAGAAATAAAGCTTTCAGTTATGTAATCACATATTGTTTCTCAATATGATACCTCGCCACCCCCCCACCCCCCCCCCAAATCCCAAAAGATTATAGAATGAAGTCTTGCAGGCAAGGAAACAGAGATCGAGAGATTTGAGATATATACAGGATACATCTCAGAGACAGACAATTCAGATCCTGTAAGTTCCAGTTCATAGATAGTAGGCATGTGCAGGAGAACTTATGGGGGGAGAAGAAAATGCCAAAATTATGCTTTAAGTATACTTTTTTGGGAGCACTTAACTCTTCAGAAAACACAGAGGGAAAATACCTAAGTGTCAGTATGACATAGATTGTACAACCAAAACTGCACTGAAAATATCAACAGTTCTGTCAGAGTGTCAGAGTTCCGTCAGTTTTGGACCACATCTTCCTGAAGTTTTTAAAACTATGAAGTTCACAGAAATACAGAAAACTCACGATGAAGTTTAAACTACAGCAAATAGATGAATCATGCTACTGCTGAAGATCAGCAGATTTTTGCTTACACATATGGACAAGCTATTTATAAATTTTCACTTCCCATCAGGCTCAGCATGATGTCAGCTTACAATAACAAGTTAATGTTAATGTTTTCCAGTAATTTCCACAGTGCCATTTAACTGCAAGTGCCCCAGCCAAGGTAAACTTAAGGGCAAGGAAAGGGCTAACTGCATAATCAGAGAGCAATGTTAATGAATTTTTCATCTCTACTTTGAACATTTGGAATTCTACCTGCAATGTATTTGCCTTTTGCTTCCAAAGTTTAATCTCACTATTCAGCTGATTACATCTTCCCCAAACAGCTCAAGTATTCCTTCTGATTTTAATTAGTGAAAATGCTTCATCGCCCTGTGGATTTTTTCCCCAGACAAACAAACATCCTACGCTATAGCAGCAAGTGCCAAACTCAAAGCTATCAAACATTTTCCAAGCTCTAGTAACAGCATGCACTTTGTTTTACAATCAGCAGCACCACAGCAGATGAACACTGCCTTTGTGAATACACCAGTAACAGACAATACCCAGAATAAAACGATGAAATTTCCTGGGTCTCTTCAGAGGAATTTGAAGCTGGTCAGAAAGATGTGTTTTTTATTGTTATTTTTTCCCCCTTCTCTCTTCCACTTGCATGCAATTGATGTGTTTTTGACATAAGGGAATTGTCAACAACAGCAGTTTTTATATTAGAAATATTTTTTTAAAAAGCAAGTTCTTCCAACACGTTCCCTTATTCAAGACCACCTTCTCCAACATTTGCACATTCTTGTCTTTGATTTTATTATCCCAGAGGAGTACAGCTGTTTTATTGTCTCTAAGACCAGTTTTTTAAAGCCACTTAACCCTCTACTTAGCTTTGGATATTGAACAAAAAGAGGTTGTTGCCTTCTGAACACACTGGTGCCAGTGGTAAATGTTACCATGCCCACCACTTTTTCAACACCACATTCTACTGAAGTTTGACAATTTCTAACATCCTACCCAAGTTTCTAATGAAAGCAAGCTCCCCACTCCCTTCAGTCGCATCAATTAGGTTAGAAGAGGCCTGATACTGAAATTGGAACATTTAAATAATATCCAAATATTTAAATCTTATTTGCTTCTGCTGAAATGGCTCCAAGAGGACCACCAGCTGATCTGTGGCAGCTGCAACACCCAGCAGCCAGAGGACTAGTGATTATCAGCTGGATGTGAACTGCTGTGCACAAGCTATTTGCAGAGCATGAGCCTACACAAATCCTCTGGCATTAGGGCCTCAAAACTCGCAATGAGAACAACAACTAGGCACCCATTTCACTAAACGCCAGATTGGCTCGAGGCAAATGAAAACCACCCTTCATCAGTGATGGAAGAGACTGTTAGGATACTTCATACCCTTTTTCCTTCAAATAAACACCAAACCCAAGTGGTAAGAGTATCTCAATGGGTTCTTCACTGTGTTAGCTCTTTGCAATCAGTACCAATCTCGTCGTGCTTGTGTTCACCTCCACCCACCACTCCAAAGGCCATATCCTGTCGCTTCTGTATTTTACCAGGGGCTGCAATTGCAAAATCACCCACTAAAATCAACAGTTTCTTTAGTTAACAGATAAAACACTTTATTTCACTACCTTTAGATAAACTAAGCCAGAATCCAGAGAGAGCTTGTGGTTTCAAGTCACTTCACAGTCTGAACTTGGCGGAACAGAAAGGAGCAGAAGGCAGCACTACCCTCACTCATGTTCCCAGTACTTTGTTCATAATCTCTGATACAAAGTATCTGTAAGAGGTGCCACACATTGAATGGCTCCTCATCACACAGATCTTGTGTGCGTCTCCCTTATCACCATTTTTATAGAGGTGTCTGCTCCACACCCTGCCCTCGATCCTGATCACAAAGTATCCACTGCTTACCAACAGATTATGCTGGGGATTGAGGGTTTATGTTGAAGGATCACCCCATAAAGCTGCTTTTTTTGTTGTTTTTAAGCAGTAAAATTTAAAGAGCCAAAACTACAATAAAGAACATGTAACAGTATGAAGTATGACTGCTTTAAATAAATGCAAATGTTAAAAATATTTCAATTTGGCAAAAAAAGACAACAAAATTAACTAGCAAGAACATGTCAGAAGTTAGGCAATCCACAGAGAGTTTAAGAGTCTACTAAAATTCCACAAAATTCCATAGTTTACTTGCACTTGGAAAAATAAAATAACTTTATTTGAAACTCATTTGAAGTTTATATTGAAATTTATTTGAAAGGTTCCTCTTCCCCCTCTCCAAACACCATTAATGCATTTTCTGTGCAATTTATCAGTCTTGTTGGCTTTACAGTACATTAAAAATTATCAACCAGCTGCAAAAGGGAAGCCCACCTATTTATAAATTTATTTACTTGATGCTAAGGAGGTTGAGCTCTCTTCTAGTTACAGATAACTGAACAGAGTAAAAGCTATTTGATAAACAAGTTAAAAGGTAAAAATAAAATACTTATTGTTGATATTACAGAATTCACTACATAAACCAGTGCAGAGATGTAAAGATATAGACAGCATTGTCTACAATACAGTAGCAATACTGAGTACGAATATTTTATATTATTAACCGTGAAATGAATTTAAGTTCCTCAAATTTATCACCTTTGTTTTAGTTACTGTACAAACTGTGAAAATTTCATATTTGTCACCCAAAATAAGCCATTTTATTCACAAGAAACCTGGCCAATTAAAGAAAAAAGCCTAAACCAAGTTTGTCTAATTCAGTTCTGTGACAACACCTCCTGCTCACAGCACCATAACTGAATGGCATCGTACAGGGACACCTCCAAAGTGCTTTATGCTTTTATAATTGCAGTACTGTTTTGAGGATTTTTGTGGTGCATAATTACATTGCTGCAATTCTATTCAACAAAGTTGTCTGTGTAAAACCCTGGGGATTTCATACGTAGATAACCCCATTATAAGCCTCGTTCATGACTGAATGCAAAAATATACGACTGACTCCCAACTTCTAAGCCTTTCTTCCTGTTGCCCTACGCAATCTTTATAAATATCACTGATATAAAACTGAATTAAAAGATAACATATGGATAGAACATTAATTCCTCTGAAAGGATAAAGCCGATGCAAAAATATTAGTAAGACTCAACTAGTCAAAGACTTGATGGAAGACAGTGTTAAAGGCTGTGATGGTTACAAATATTTCCCTTTCTGAGGAAATCCAATAGCCTATGGCACTCCGAGAATAAAAAACCCAAGAAGTTACTGCTGTAATAATTTGAGAGGTGGACATGATGAGTTTAGGAACATTTGCAACTTGACTTATGAAATATTTAGGATGAGATCATTTATGTAGACCATGTGATCACAGAACTTCAAAAATTCAGCTTTACAGGAAATTAACTTCTTCAACTGTTCACGAAGCACCACATTATGCAATACTGAAAACAGCTTTAAATGTCATTAAAGCTATTAATTCTTGTGTCAAATTGGATTGAATGACAATGCTATATATTCAATGTATCTGTCTGAAAGACTAACACAATTTTTTTCTTCTCTATAAGCACAATAGGGTTTTTCAGAAAAATGAAACAACTCTAAGAGCTACACTACTTTGTAGTTATATTTCATTCTTTAATACTGTGTCTCTACCACTTTCACCAATACTTTCTATTTTTTAGAGAAAACAATATTCTCCTTTTATTGCTAAAAGCAGTGTGATGTTTCAAAAACAGCACTTTTATCCTCACCAGTGACCACTGATGGCCACAAGAGGCCATACTGTATATATTTCTAAACTAGTTAAACCTAAAAAGCTCATTTTGGTTTTCATAATCTTTTTTTCACTTTCAACAACTGAAGATGCTTGATGCTCCAATAGAAATTTTAAATATTTCTAGTTATTGTACAATAATCCAAGATAAAGAACTACAATCAGAACTGCATTCCCTCCTCAGTTCCTAAAATCTACAAACTTATTTTGATTAATTAAAAAAAATAGCATATAATATAAATATTCATAAATGTAAGTTATTGTCTCAAACCAGCTAATTAAAAAAAGGTGTTTCTATTGCTGGAATCCCTTGATGCATTTAATTCTATTTATGTCCACTTTTAATATTTGTACCATCATGGAGGTTTGAAATCCTACATGCTCAACAAGGCTCCCGTAAGAAAGTGGTACCCTGAGGTGATTACACCAAGTCCCTTCCCTTTGAAATACTTCAGCATTTTCTGTGGGCTACAGGTTTATGCTGCAAGACAGGATACATACACAGAGCATATGTTTTTTTTATTAGATGTTGCATCAGGAAATAAAGTTTAACAAAAATATGGCAACAGGGTGTATATATGAAGTCTTTTAGAGTGTTACTGTGTCCATCTCTACATCTTCCTCAGGCTTTTGTTGGAAGTGGGTACTATTTACTAGATGGGAAAACAAGAGAATCACCAGAGCACATACATTTTTATGCTGATATACTTACTTTTCTATTAATACAATAACTTAAAAAGTATTAAGCACGTAGCATGTTTCACATAACATACTGACAATGTGATTTAACCTTTCTTCTTTGTCTTGAGTTGGTTTGGGTTTGAAAGTGACTTCATTCCAAAGAGCAAAGTCTACCTGGTTATTTCTTATGGCACAAAATAATTCAATAGGTACAAAAATGAAGCATGTACTCAAGCATGGCTCCACCTATATTTTCTGTGGGGGAAAAAAAAAAAGTGAACATTATGCTTTTTAATTTTCCTGTTTTAAATTTGCCCAGCAGCATCTGTTTCACCCATAAAACAAGATGGACAGAAATTTGAAAGAATAAATGAAAGATTTTCTGCACTTATAAATGTGAGACGAGCACTTAACAGGTGTTTTGTTTGCTATAGAAGTGTTTTGTAGGGACTGAGAGAAGATGGCTTTTCCTACATTAATTTTTTTTCTCCTTTAAGACCACAAATTTAATATTATAAAGCTAAACAAATTCATGCATTTGGACTGGTGAAAGGAACAAAAGGTGCTACGAGAATTCAATACTCAAGTAAAACTCAATATGAATTATAAACACTCAATATCTTCCGTTTATGTCAAATGTTTTAGTGTTGAATTCGTGATTTCTCAAAGTGAAAAGGAAGATTTAATATTGTTGATGCATTTGCACCAAAAAAGGATGAATCCAATTTTAAAGATTTAAAGTTTTCCCAATACACACTTCTGTCACATAGACCTTTCTGCAGCTTTGAAAATGCGTGTGCATATCTGAGGGGGAAAAAACAAACTATTGCTTATTTCTCACAATAAAAACTGGCCAGAAGGAACAAGTCCAATCTGCAGAGGTTACCTGCCAAATAGAGATTGAAACATTCACTGAAGATGTACTGAATCTGAAGTTTACACTTCTGAATTAAATCACTATACAGATAAATTTGGTCTGCATTTCTGATAGCGTGGTAATTACTCCAGTGCAATAAGCAACAAAATGACACGACAGCAGCTATTCTGTAAGAAAGGATGAGGTACAAAACAGAGATAAAAAGGAGCAAATATCTGAAAGAAGAGCTGGTGGAAGGGAGTTGATAGTGAGAGTGCCAGAGGAAACAGGGTAGAGATAACAGAAGCACAAGCTTGAGAAGGAATTAGGGAGGGCAGAATAGAAGCACCTGCTGCTTATCATTCCTTCAAAAGCCTTATTAATTCTTTGGTTGCTTAAAGCTATGGGGGAAGTTTTTACACTCCCAAACATCAAGGAGACTCTGATGATCCAAAGACAACTGGCACCTTTCATGAAGTAGAGAAAAGGAGGGATCTTGATAGATGATAAATTCAGAAGCATCCCTCACCCTTCTCTCTTCTTGCTCTCTTCTGCAGTTAGACCACACCTAGGCTGTTTCTAGCACTGAGGAAGGCTCTGCAGGGTACTAGAAGGCCAAGAGCTGCCTGCAGCTCCACTGGAAGCCACACTTTTCATCACCCAACTTAGAATCCACATTATCACTTCTGGCCTTGCACAGGACCATGCCCAAGAGTCACATGATGTGCTTGAGAGCTTTGTCCAAATGCTTCCTCAACTCTGTCAGGCTGCTGCTGTGACCATTCTTTGGGGAGTCTGTTTCAGTGCCCAGCCACACTTTCTGCTTTTTTCTTGATATCCAGCCAAAACCTCTTCCAACTCAGCCTCATGCTGTTTCCTTGATTCCTGGTTGCAAGAGTGAAGAGGCCAGTACCTGCTCCTCCTCTTCCCCTCACAAGGAAGTTGTGCACTGCAATGAGATCTCCCCTCAGTCTTCTGCTCCCCAGGCTGAATAGACCAAGTGACGTCAGCCACTCCTCAAATGGCTTCCCCTCAAGGCCCTTCATCAACCTCATGGACCTCCTCTGGACAGTCCCGAAGAGTTTCTTATCTTTCTTATACTGCATTACCCAGAACTGCACACAATATTCATGATGAGGCTGCCCCAGTGCAGAGCAGAGCAGGATAATCCCCTCCCTTGCCCGGCTGGTCATGCTGGGCCTGATGCTCCAAAGGACAGGGTTGGCCCTCCTGGCTGCTAGGGCACTGCTGGCTCATGGTCATCTTGCCATCAACCAGGACCCCAAGGTCCCTTTCCATGGAGCTGTTCTCTAATTTCTCATTTCCCAATCTATATACACAAGCAGAGCTGCCCTGTCCCAAGTGCAGAATTGGGCACTTGCCATTGTTAAACTTCATAGAGTTGGCAGCTGCCCATCTCTCTAATTTGTTGAGGTCTCTCTGCCCTCAAGGAAATTGACAGATCCTCCCAGTTTAGTGTTACTGGCTTTTAGATAAGGGTTTGAGCAGAAATGCCCCAGAACTGGAAGCATGTTGTACTAGACAGTGGAAAACAAACTGTGCTTCAGCAGAGCTTGGCTTCCCACATTGCTCCTGACCTAAAAGCAAAACATGCAGACAGACCCTTACAGCAAGGCACCATTCCTACTCCTCCAAATAAACTTTCCACCACTAGGTATAACCATAACACAGCTTCTCCTCGTTAAAGACATACCCACATAAGCTTTCTGTCCCATGTACTTTCTTTACGTGCCAAATTTCTGCAAAACTCTTCCTATCCCTGGATATCCATTTACCATTCTTTTCTGACCTATGCAAAAACAGCATTGGAGGAACAAAACCAGAGGAACACATTTACAGAGTATGTTCAAGTTCAGATTCAGTCATTTAGAGCCTCAGTAAAAAAAAACAAACACAGCACACTTTAAGTCAAACAGCCATGTGAAAAAATATTCCTAGAAAATTTTAGCACAACAAGAAGTACTTCAAAAATGCTGGTATTTTAAAATACTTATATATTTAAAGGCATGAAAAAACAGTAGTAAGAAACACTACTGTAAGAAATGCCTGTGACATACAAATATTTTAAAAATCCAAAGCAATTAACATGTATTAAATTGGTTAAGACAGAGAAAACACACTATACTTTATTAACTATATTTATTAACACTCTAACTATATATATTATAACTATAGTCATTAACACTCTTGATACCCATTTTCACACACTGGAAAAGTGCCTTATTCTTGTTTTGGTTTATTTTGTCTCCCTTATATATCCGGGTTTTTCATCCTTTCTTCCATTCATTTTTTTTTTTTGTTCCACTAGTCAAGATTCTTGCATCCTAGTCTTAAATATTGGTAAGTCCTTACTGAGTAGTTACCCACTTACAAACACTCATCCCTCTTCATTTGGTTCTCCCAACCAGCATTCTTTTGAAAGCCCATTTTCCCAGCTTTCTCTTCCCTTCATGGCTTAAAAACACCCATAGAAGGCACCTTCCCTTATTTCTGACTATAGCCTGAACTTCTGAAAACACAGAGAATAGTAAAAAAGCCTCACTGTATATAAGTATTTTTCATACAACCTCAGTCAAAACTTATCATGGATTGGTACTTTTAAAAGTATATCCAGAAAGTGTATTCAGGATTGTCTTTCTTTTGGCTCTGAAAGTTTTAAAGACATGGCTCCCAGATCAAAAGGAAGGGGGAAAAAATCCTATGCAGGTTGGATGGAAAACATGTTTTTGGTGATGAAAAATGAACTGCATGGAGTACTAAATTAATCCACTGCACCACCTAGGAGAATATTATATCTTCAGTAAGCTTTACAAGTTTCAACTTTTCCCTTCCCAACTGTAAAAACATCCTCTGCCAGTGACAGAGTGATAGGATTGCTTTCCTGACTAATCATGAGGGATACTTATAGATTCATAATACAAAACAGGTGCAAGAAATATGCACAGAATGGAACACTTAAAAATTCAGACTTCACAACAGTTTAGTTGTTGTTCTGGGAGGTCTAAATCAAATTATTCAGCCAGTGCCTAGAATAGTTCAACTCTCTTCAGGAAGACTCCAGTAATGAAAAGTAAAACACTGTGCTGACAGTTATTTGTTTCTCGCATGCCCATCATTTAAAGACAAAATGTATCCACTGTACCTATAAAGATGATTTCTCTTTGTTACCATTTGATCAGTTTTTTTATACAACCGCATTCATAGGTAGTGTTTTCAGTCACTGCACAATTATGCACAAACACAGCTAGAGATGCCAGGTTGTATGGATGGCTGTAAACTGAACACCAGGCAGGGTACCTCAGATGGCCACACACACAGAAGCACCCAAAACCTCTGCTAGCAGGGTTTCAGGAGCTTTTAATCAGAAAGGAATGGAACTAGGTACACTAGAACAGGAAGGCTGAAACATTTGCAAAGCAACTGTTTACCATAACCAGAGGAGCAAGTGTCAAATGTATGAGCAAGAGGGAAGCAGTGCATCCATCAAGGCATCTCTCTGTACAGAAGGGGCAACCGGTATGCTCTCCCTGGCACAACCCAGAGTAATCATTATTATAGTTACCTCTCAATTAAAACAGCAGTTGTTTTCACTGACTGATAAATGTTCATTCTGTACTAAACCGTGGTTTTTTTTAACTAGAAAGATATGACCCCCACAAGATTTACAACAGCATCTTTGCATATCCTTAGCTGCTGTAGAAAGGAACTCAATAATAATGCAGAAACTGAGAAGACCTAATAGAGTTGTAAGAGCTGTGTACATCTATGCCCTTTTCAAAAGTGATGACATGTCTTAAATCAGAGACAATATTTGGGAGCATTACTAATTACAGTAAAAGCAACTTCAAAGCAATGTACAACTAGCAGGGCTACCAGTCAATCAGTAGGATTATGTGTCTTTTTCTCAGTTTGTGTTTTTTAATTAAAAGAACAGCTGAAAGAAAACCACTGGCAAAATCTCATCAATGACTCTTTCAGAGACTGCCTCCTCCCATTCCTGGAACTCAGCTTCATTTCTGTTGCATTCACAGATACAAACATTCTCAAATGCTTACTGCCTCCTTATATCAGTGTACCCTTATGTAACAGTCAATACAAATTTACAGCATAAAGAAATGAGACAACTATACTGTTATTGCCAGCTCCACATAAGTGAATGTTCCCAACTTGACATCAGTATTTCTTTTCTGTTTGTACTAATCCTCAAAGTAAGGCTTATCTTCAACAGTAAAAACTGAGGTTAGAAAAGAAACAGCTGAAAGGAAGTTGCACTGGAAAACATTTAATTTTAACAGGTTTATTTCTTTGATCAGTAGATAATGTAAGGTTTGTTTACTATATTGAGTTTTTATAAGCCAACATTGAATTGCTACACTTCAGACTTTACTGCCAAGACAAATAAAATGTAATTCACCATAGACAATGTTTCTAGGCTACTGAATAAAGCCAAGTAAACAATATACTAATTCCCCATTCATTCTCTCACAATCTAGAGATCCTCTGTTCTTCAAAACAAAACAAGAAAAAAATATGGTCACTGACAACACTGCTGCTAATTCACATTAAGGATATTTAGGTGAAACTAATAAATAGTACACCTCTCTGTTTTACCCAGCAACAAGGACCAACATACAAGAATGACCTTCAAAATGTATTTGACTTGTCTCCTCATATTCTCACACCCTAGTCACTGAAGTCAGTGGGGTTTTATTACCTATTCAGTCCAATAAAAGGACTTTATGGAGTTAAGTGAGTTCTCCTTCTTGCATCATTCTTCCCTGATTTATTTTCAAATCATTTAAACTGCATTTAGTCCTCTGAGTAAGTATTCAAGTATTAAACTCATAAAACACAAGAGTGATCACAATCTGAAATACCTAAAGCTTGACCTTCTTTTGGAGCCATTTCAACCAAAATCCTCCTCCTCTCAAAGGAAGGAAAGAGGCATCTGCCTTCATTAGACAGAATACTTTCATTGCTTTCATCGACAACAACCTATCTTAATACAACTCTGCCAGATAATTAAACTACCTAACATACTGATGTTTTCATCATGAATTGCTGCTTTTCATTAGTACAACCATGTACTGAATTTTTATCTTCCAAAAAGTCACATCCATACATCTCTGGCTCAAAAGTGCTGGAAGCTAAGACAGCACATGCAGATGTTTCTCCAGCTTTGTCTAAGGCTTTGTCTGCCTTATTCTTTTTCCTAGGCTTGTGCTACCAGTCCTTGCTGGAGGGAGCACCCTGACTCAGACAAATCTTTACACAACCCAGTATGACTGTTATAAGGTTGTGTTCTTGTCCTGATTTTCTTGCTGCTCCAATTAAAGCTCCAACCATCCTTTAAATCCATTATTTCATCTTTAAATCACTTTCTCCATTATGATTTAAAGAATCAGCATATCCAAAGAGGTGATACAGATAATTTAAAGTTCTACCATTGCACAAACTTTGAGGCATTCAATAAACTCCAGAAATAATAATAAAAAAAAGAAGTAGTAGATAACTGTCATAGTATTCAAGGCCAGGCTAGATGGGTCTCTGAGCAACCTGGTGTAGGAGGTGGTGTCCCTGCTGAGGGCAGGGGGGTTGAAACCTGATCTTTAAGGTCTCTTCCAACCCAAACAATTCCATGATTCTATGATAAAAGACCTGTACAGAAAAACCAACCATGCAACTATGTTTTAATAATATTATTTCTTAATACAAGGGCTCTAGATTTTTTCATTTTGAAGAATTTTCAGAGAGATAGGTCTAATTCGATAAGATGCTGCTATTCCCTGAAAAGTAACTGACAACTTCTTCACCCAATGAAGTCAGTAGGAAGTTTAATTTTAAAAATAAAAAAGTTATGAAGCCCAGTATGTCCTATAAGTCTAATTTCAGTCATATGTAACTGAGTCAATGTGACTCATTCTGTTCTTTACATTTGAGATGGAAGTGTTGCTTGTTTAAAAAAACTAAACAAAAAAGGTTAAAAATCTCAAAACATTCTTTGCATGAAACTTTGCATTCATATGCCTAACAGAACTGTTTGAGATAGTGATCACAAAAAACAAACAAACAAGGAAAAATCAATCCCACACACAAACACACTTGTTCGAACCAGCTGGCTGCTCTAACACCACAGAATTTTGTGGATAAAAATTAAGTCTGCAGAAAGGTTGAATATTAAGCATAACAACTTGTGAAGAGCAAATGACTGCTGATTGCTGACACTCAAAACAACATTAAGTAAGTGAATTTCCATTTTTATCTTCATGAAGTTTTAACCATGCACCAAAGCATAACAAATTCTCCATTTCATCTGCCAGTTGTATTTTGTATGTCTTTAAGAACAGATCCCCAAAGAGAAAGAACATAGTTTTTCTCCTGCAACACAAAACACTGGCATATGCTCAGGGAACAAATCTCAGGATAAATCAGTAGAAGTGACAAAGTAACAGGAATAAGTGGGAAGATGGCAGTGAGGAGAGGAGAAGCTACCAGCTACGCCTCAGATGAGAAGATGGGGGATAGAGAGAAATGTTCCTAGGGACCACAGCAGAGCAAGCAGAATTTCTGTGACTTCTGAGTTACAGCAGTGACCAAAACCAGTCACAACAGGAAGGATCTACCTGCAAAAACATGACAGACCAGCAGAGGATTTAAAAAAGATAAAATATTCTATGTCATTGTTTGATTGCTTGTACAAAGTACCACCAAAAATGTAAATACTCAGCATGACCAAAGCAGATTCTGGAGAGAAATTGTTCTGATATGTGCAGCCAGAAACTTCTATCAAAAGCTTTATCTTGGACTGTGCAACCCATCTCCTGGTGGAGGCAGAAAATGGAGTTACACAAAGTCATGTAGTTCCCTCCATATATAAGCAGCAAGTGATGAGGGAGAAAACACTGATTCCTGTCTCCTACTAATCTATGCTCAAAAAACTGCCAAAGAGAATGCAAAAAGCTCTTCAAATAGAATGGCCAAATAAGAGAAGCGAACTTTTCTGTACTGGTTTGTATCCCAGTATCAAGCTAGATGCTGTCAGCATGCATAAAGTAAGGCAGCACCTCCAACATTTCAGGACAAGGCACAGACAAGTTAATGAAAACACCATGTCTCTTTTAATAACTTTCATTGACCTAATCCCCTGTGTTCTGAAAATATGTAACTGTAGGCTTGCCAAAGTGAATGTGAAGATCAAACTGATAAAACAGAAGATAATGAGTCAACTGATGTGCAGATTTATTCATTTGAAAAACAAATAAACCTTACCAGTAATTACATCTGCTCATGATTAATGGCAGCTGCACAATGGATTCTTCTTGATATGAACAGCATGTAAGGGTATCTACACACTCATTGGAGTACAGATTTTTTCAGTATACAAATGTGAAAAAGATTTCTGGAAACTAATGGGTGCAGAACTGTGACTGAACTATTACTATTCCACCGTACTCAAAACAACTGGATTCTCCATCTATGAACATCACACAGGCTTCAAAATCCAGCATCAATCATGTTAACTGATTGTCTCAAGATTAAAACAAAAGCTGAAGTCTAACATCTGCTTTCCTTGGCAAACCAATCTGAAAGTTTATGCATTTGGGAGGGCTTTTTAATCATCATAAATAACCCACAACCAGATGAATTAAAGCTGCTGCCTTGTTTTCTGGACAAATCTTTACAGGGTCCCTGTAACTCTTCTTCACTTCGAAGCACTCAAATGAAGACTCTAAAGAATGAGAGGCATTAAAAGGTCTGTGTGCACATGCAGTCTGTGCTCTTGCTGGGATCATGGAGGCAAGATACAATAGCTGACATGTCTGGGGTAATGCAATGGAGGGATACAGGTTCTTTAGGAAGGACAGAAGTTGAGATGGTGAGTGCTGACCTCTCTGTGGCAGAACGACTGGAATGCAGAGAACTTTTCCTGGGGATGGATGATGAGCCAGCTGGGAGCTTACAGCTAAGGACTGAAGTGTGGGTGACACTGCAGGGGGTGTCTGCTACAAGTTGCCAAACCAGGCAGAACAAGTGGACAAGGGGTTCTACAGACAGCTGGAAATGGCCTTGTGTCACCAGGCCCTGCTCCTCATGAGGGGCTTCAACCACCCTGGCAGCTGCTGGGAGACACACACTGCACCATGTAAGCAACTCAGAGGTCTCCAAGAGAGCACTGATGACAACTCCCCAATAAAAGCAGCAGAGGAAAGAAGGAGAAGAGCTTTGCTGGAACTCAATCACAACCAAGGAACGACTGATGGAGGATGTGAAGGTAAAATACAGCTTTGCCTAGTTCGTTCTGAATTTCTCAATTTTTTTTGGAAACATTAAATATATACTGCAGAAATTCCAATCCCAAAGCACAAGGTTAAAAGAACATTTGATCCTCTGATAAGAAAACTTTCCAAATATTTGTAAGTTCCTTGGCAACTGCCAAAAGTCAGAAAGATTCACAAACATAAAGGCCTCCCTAATCAAATTTTGATACTCTTCCAGAAGTCCCCACATAAAGCTATGAATGAGCTTTTCCTTTCAGCTGATCAGCTAAAAAGCCTAAATCTTAAAACAGAACAAGCCAGAAATGTTTCATTATTCAAGAAAGCTAGTACAAAATTTCTGCAGTTTCTTGTGAATTAGAAACTTGATTTCCTTCCCCCAGTCCATGCCAATTTAGATTATGGAGCAAAGCAGAAACTGTACTCATAAAGGAAACATTAAGCATAGAAAAGATTTTTCAGTTGCCTTATTCAAGTCAGTGCATTTGTCTACGATGCAGAGCCGCTTCTTGAAGAAGATCATCAGCTCCCCAAGTGTTACAGAGCAGCAGCACCCCTCTTAGATAATTCTTGAAAGGAATTATTCTGTAAAATCTGTAAAGCATAACATTATTTTATCCTCATGGACATTCATATTCCTATGCAAATTGAGCCACAGTTAAAACACTATAGCGAAAAATACTTTTTTTTCACAGGTCTGAGGTTAAACACAACACATCTACATCCACTGTCAAAAAAAGCACTTCTTGGCAATCTCGGCATTTTGAAAACCAAGTCATGTCTGGACAAGCACCACATACTGAACTTTTTTTGAATGATCTTTCTATAAATTAACATTTGGCTTGCAACAGATGAAGTGATTACATAACTCTGAAACATAACTGAAATACACCTTCACGATTTACATCTGGCACTACCACCTAATTCTGAGTAACTCCAGCCTTCCTTTTCAGAACTTGACAGTAAATGAACACTGAAATAAAAAACTCATGTTTTTCTCATGTGACTGAACAAATGAAATTATTGAATTCCATTTTCATAAGATATTTGCCTTGCATTGCTGGAAAAGTGTGTATTTTTTTGAGTTTTGTAAAGACTCGCTCTTTTAGTAGAGTTTTTTTATTTTGTTTTTATATCAAGGGGGATGATAAACCCTCCACTGTGTCATGGAAAAGCAGTGCAAACAATTTTGAAAACTGCCAGATCACCATGTCTTCAAGTAAGCCTTCTGAGAAACAGTGCTTTAACCAATAGTCCCCATGAAGTAATTGTCTATATTTCAGTACGCCTTACCAGTAGATTTGCAAGTCCCAGTTAACACTGATAAAAAGAAAACTGAAACCAGGCATCCGGCAACTCCTAAAAAGTAAAAAAAAATTTCCTCTTTGTACTGCTTACTGGAGGTGCAAGCTAACTACAGGTTGAACTACCTGGCATTGGTAATTTGGAGCTACAACAAATACCACTGCCTTGCCTCCATTTTTTTCACATCTTTTCCACCCTAAAGTATTTCTTTTGAATTAGTTATTTTAAACTAGCACCAGATAGTTGCTATATATGTCAGATATACACTAAATTAAATTAAGCACTAAATAAAGATTTTGAGCGTCCTTGATTCATAAGCAATAACAGCAAAGCCCAAGACAAATGTGAGACACCAAACCACTGAACTGTTACAGTACAACTGACATTTTTTGGAAGAATATAATTCTCTGACTGCACTAGTCTCTCACTGTGCAGTACAAACTGCAGTAATAGCTCCTAGGAGCTGCTCAAAACTGATGAAAAATCAGGTTAAAGCTCTGGGAATATCTCCTATGTCACAAGTATAGAAAGCTCCCTACACCTATGCATAAGATGTTTAGCAAAACTGAATTAAAAATTAGGTCATCCTTCGGCCTCTTTCATATTTCCCTCCAGCAGTATTATTATTTCTATTAATTATCATTTTTTCCAGGTAACTGAAAAGAAGGCAATTAACTCTATACACTACTGCCAGTCCACACCCTCATGAGTAGGGTTATAATAATTTTGGATTGAGAAGGCATTGCATTCTCCCTGTTGGAACAACCCTCTCTTCCTAACACTTCAGGAGGTGACACAGCAGGGCTGCACAGCTAATTTGAGGATGGCCATCTCCCCCTTCCCACACAGACACAGCAGCTCACAGGTACAATCACTTGCATGTATCAGGTGTATCGATTGCTTTTCAGAACAGGGGCCCATGTAAAACCCTTTACTGTGACCAGCCATCCTCCAAATCCAGATTTAACTGCTTGAAAACCTTTACAGGTGATGTTGACATTAACAGCCCTGGAGGGACTTCACTCATTTCCTAGATTTCCTGAAAGTCTTGATTTTAAGGGGAAATAATATGCTGGAAAACATACCTTTAAAAAACCAAATCATAACAACCATACATGCCCCAGCACAGAGCTTATGGTGGGAACGTGTAGGTAGAAAGCTTGCCAACTAAGACAGACCAACAGAGCTGATCGTGTACAATATGGCTTTGTTGGAGCGCTGCTTGTGAAAAACAGGCAATAAAAATCAGTAACTTATTACCATGATAGCTTAAAAATGAAACACAGTGAACTGACTGCCATAAACCAGGGGAATGATATATGGACAATGAAGAAATTTCTGGTAAGTGTGCTGTTCTCCAGAATGTTTTCAGAAGACAACAGTATAAAGCTTAACACAACTTGTACAGCACACTGACAGAAAGCTGTTGGTGTAGCAGGAAAAGCAAATGAATAAATGAATAATTATGCAGGTAAGAAGTAAGTCTGAATATATATACAATGCTATTGGTGCATGGAGTTCAGCTTTGCCTTGGATTTGCTCGATCATTTTGGGCAAGTCACACAGATCAAGACAGTAAAGACATTCAGATAGGGATATTTGCTCTTAAAGCACTTTAATCTCTGGAGATGAAACATTATATGAAATGTAAATGTTACTACTTACAGTTTACTGCCTTCAAATAACAGCTGAAATGTGCATTCCACATTTATCATTTGACAGAATTAACTCAAAAGCAGTCTTCATGTATGTTTTGACAATGTGTGAATGTTAAGCACAACTTAATACGTTATCTGGCTGTCAAGTACAACCAAAAATTTTTTTAAAAACCCCTACAGAAAAAAAATTATTAAAAAACCCTCACAAAACAGAAACAAATCACTGCAAAACAAGCCTGCCAAACTTACTTGCAGCAGGGTTCCATGAACACTGTTTTGTCTCATGCCATGAGTGGCAGAGTCTGGGAGCCCCCTCAGCAGGGCCAGCACCGTGTGTGGAACTTCATTGGCCATAACGAACGGAACAAGGGCCCGGCCTGACATTTCCCGGCAGCGGTACACGGGCGAGTGCCCACACCTGGAAAAAGGAGAGATACCTGTTATTTGTCATCCAGCAATCCACTGGGCTGCCTAAAACAGAACAAAGGATAACGCAATGAAAACTAAAATGTATTTCTCACAAATCCAATATACAGTCTTCTCAGTAGTGAAAGGTAAATCATACTAGAGCTATTCCAGAGGATTTGTTTTCATTCACAAGTTCTGGTGTTTACATAAAGGAAGAAATAAAATGGAAATAATGCAATTATGCCATTAAACAGGTGAGTAATATAGTCCTGTAGCATTTTTCTGGATGTCTATGTTACCTATTAATCACATTGAAACATATTCTGAGTTTGACTTAAACTGTTAGCTCCATGTTGTTCATCAGATGTTTCCATGAGAACACAACATGGTGTCTACTGAATTTTGGGCCAAACATTTTTTGGCTGCTTTTACAATATAATTAAAGGCAGGAAATAAAAGACACACTGGAAAATAATTTTCCATTATTTATAATTAGTATCTAAAAGAAAAATACTTTTTATTTAGAATTAACTGCTAAGATGCAAGACTCTATATAAAGCAAATGCCAAAAAGAACCTTATCTTTTAGTTCTATTAAGGTTTTGACAACTGGCTGTAGATTTATGAAAATACATACAGAATGAGCTAATATTAACACATTAACAAGTCATATACTACTTCAGTAGTGTGCATACTGAATTGACAAGAGTAAGAAACCTCTAATCAGCTAAGTAGGTTAGACTAAGTCTTTCAAAGCCAGCAATTCTTGCACGTGTCAATTTTGGTAATGCACGTACAATTCAGCCACCCAGAAAACTGAGAAAACTACTACAGGGTTTGACATAAAAGGCCAGATGTCTTAGGTGATGGAAAATGCAGGACAGCTGAAGTTATGCTCTAATACTTCCCAGATGACTGTGGTGATTTGAGAGATGGCCTTCCCTACTCCAATACTCTCATCCCTTCCTGAATTGCTTCCTATGTATTTTCAGCTTATGCAATCTACACAATGTAGATGAGATTATCCCCTGCCAAAATTATTTTGACCCCGCTGAAAAAAAAATCAAAAAAACCCTGCAATGTCATGCCTATATATTTTAAAAATTAAAGCAATTAAAAGGTATTCTAAATTTTCAAGTATCTGTAGAAAATTTACATCAAAATTTAAGATTTTTAGAATTCTACTCAAAGTAGTGGTTTACTTTAGTTCACATGAAAAAATACAGAGAACAGATTCCATCTTGAACCAGCAACCAAATTAATAGGGTTTTGAACACTAAGAAACGAAACAGTCTTAACTGAAATATATATATTATGCCATGGCATGCCTGAAAGACACACATCTCCTTCAGAGGGACCAGAGAGAGGAACTACCCCTGGAACAATAGGTTTTGAGGCAATTTGCACCCTTACAAATAAGACTCTATGTTCTATTTTGATTTCCAGGAAGACCATCTTTACATTTCCTTTTCACAGACTGGACATCCTTCACAACAGAATACTAAAGCAGAACAGTCATGATTAGAAGCTTTGCCATAGGGAAAAGCTTCAACCCTGTATTGACAAGGTGCAAGAAGAACTTCCTTTACTTTTTTAAAACAGAAACATTTTAATTCTACTTCATGGTAAACTGAAACCTAGGAAGTTATTGTCTGCAACCATTCTTTCAGCTCTGCTGAACCACATTTTCTTGATTTTGTTTATGACCTTTCACAGATCCCAAGGAATCTGACATGTTCTCACAGGAGGAGTGGAAAATGGGTAAAATTCCAGGGCTTCCTCTAACTTGTGCAAGGGTACTTTCCAACACTACATGCCTCAAGAGGTTGTTTTTTTTCTCAAACACAATGCAATTAATTACTACATATTTTTAAATAACCTGTCTAACTTTTTTGTCTTGTAAAAACATCAAAGACTTATAAAGACTTATAAGCCCTACATACATGGAGATACAGTATTTTACATGCCAAATTTTGTTCCACTCTATTATTTTATCAAATTAATTATAAAAATAGAAGTGACTGCTCTATATTTAGAGAGAAGAAAATAATTTCACATTACAGGCAAAAAATTCTCTCAGCTGCCTGAAGTCCTCCTGCAAGAGCAACCACACAGATGCCCATTCATGGAGAACGCCCCCAAGACACCATGTGCCTGAGGGAAATGTAATCCCACAGCTCCTACCTGCCCAAAGGGTAACCCAGCCACTAGCTTGCTACTGTCCTACACACCTGCTGTACATTCATGGACACTTCTCACACTCCACACGGTGCAGGGTGCTCAGAGGGACTCACACCTTAGTGGGAACCCTGAGAACAGGTCTATCAAGTTTGTACAAAGGAACAAAAGCATCACAAAAGTTTAGGAACAATAAGGTATCTGCTTAATAGGAACATGTATGGGAACACATGGAAGGTATTTCACATTGACAAATAGCTTCCCAAACCGGCGAGGGGTTAAGATTCCTACTGTTTCTTCTTATTTATTTAAAATAGTTTTTTTTAAATCTAACACTCGAAGAAAATCAGTTGTTTCCAATCCCTAGCCCCCAGCAAGAAACAGCACTGATAATATTTCAAAAATACTCCTTCTTTCACATGCATATGCCAGATGTCATGCCAAGTCACCAGCTAGTGACCTATCCCTGAACTTCTGCATACCCTGAAGGCACTTAGGTGTACATCCCTCATGTTTTGAAGGCACTTGGCTTCATTCTTGAATCATGCAAGAAGTTTGCCAGGAGAATGTCAAAACATACACTAGTTTTTCCATCCTCTAGCAGCACCCCAGAAGAACAGTTTTGATTTTACTGGATTCCACTTACATTTAACCTCTCATCTGTAAATACCAGTAAACAGGATCAATTCTCAAAAAGGGACAGAAAGACTGAATGCAAATAAAACAACTGAGGAACAGAAAAATAACATTCTAACCAAATCTATCAATTTTTTGCTATCAATTGTTATACCAAGCCCCAAACCATGCACTTTAACACTGAGTCTTCTACTGGAATTGTTAAAAATTTATCTTTAATTTAGCAACCATTATGGGAAGCAACCTCACAAACTGCATCAAGAAATAGTATTGCACCATTTTAGCAATCACAGTAACTTAGTTTGTATCTGCAGCAAAACCCAATTGTTTAAGAAAGAAGCATTTTAAGACTATGAAACTATTCAGGTTTCCTCCTGCAGCAGTTTAGCATACTGCCATCCCTGAGATGAGTTTCATTTATGTGATGGCAGTTGCCTTGTCGGGACACTGGCAGAAAAGGCCCTCCAAACGTTGCACTTCACCATCCAGACTCTGAGCTTCACCTGGCAACAGCACAACACAAATCCGCTGCAGGCTCACCCTCTCTGCAGGAAATAGGAGCAATGGAGTTTTGCATCCATTTGGACAGTGTGTGCAAAGCCATATTTAAAACTGTTCCCTCTCCTTTGATTTGAAAGGTGCTCGGGGGTGGCGTGGGGAAGTGTTTCAAATATATGACACTACCTTTACATGCAGGTCTGATATAAGGAGACTTTAAAATCTAGGAATTATCTAAAATATTGTTGTATGTAAAAACATTCATTATGCCAACCTAATTTTATTATACTTCAAGGCAGCAACAAGAACAAAACTTGCAAAATCCTCATGTGATATGCTTCTATTCAATCCTGAGGGCTATTAACAACTGTAGTATTTCACCTTGAACTCAGTAGTGTTTATCTAGGTGCATAAGGAATTGGATGTAAACATGTTTACTTGAAGCAGTCCATGATCAAGAACAAAAAGTCAATAAATCTGAGAAGGTTTCACTCTGTGTAACCGTAGATTCAATTCAATGGATTTCTACTGCTCCGTTCCAGCTTCAACACTTAGATCCTGAACCAGCCTCCCAACTGACGTGATTTATGACCAACTCTCATAAGGCACAAAGATTCCATACTCCTCTGCACACATCAAAGGACCTAATTTATTACTCTTGCTACAAACAACAGAACACTAGCTGTAAATAATAATATCTTAAGCTTCTTTTGGAAAAAAAAAAAAAAAAGAAAAGAAAAAACAAACCTGCAGGTGTTTCCTGTGTGCTTGTTTTCCCTTTCTTATTTTTCCCCCTCAACAGACTTCATATTACCCAAATTAACAACGCAAATAAGGATTACCTTTTAGATAAAGGTCACAGAAACAAATGAGTAGAATTAACTTGAAAAATTACACCTGTTGCTGAAAATATGTTCATTATATTAAATAATTCCTAAAGTTGTTACAAGGACTAACAAGGAGACGAATGTATATTTCCAGGTTTTACTGGCTGTTGTCACATGATCTGTGCTTTACTAACAATGTCATTGCTTATTAATGAAATAGTGAATGTTCTGAAGAAGTTCTCTTCTCTGAGCTTCTAAGGCAAACCAAGTATCCTACCACCATCACAAAGAGTTTGGGAGAAGAGTGCAGCATGAGGCAGGAAAGCCCTTGCAATTGAAATCAACCACCCCTGCCTGCAGGTTAAAGCATTTTAAGAGCCACCAGGCCTTTTAAAAGGTAAAGATGATTGAAAAGTATAGATAAACAAAAATCACACAGATGGTACTCTTTAAATCCTCAAGCTAGTTGTGCCACAAGATCCTAACAAATGCACTCTAAGAAAATATTGTGGTAAGCCTGTCGGATTCTGTATAGACAAGGTAGATAGTATGAGAGGGAGATTTTCTTTCCTCCATGATGCAGCTGTAGTGCAAGTTATGTCATCAGTTCTAAAGCCTGAATAAAAACTAAGAAATCAGAGTAGGGGAAAACATGGATGGTGGTCAGAGGTGTTCTCTTCAGAGAGAAAAGTATTTAGCAACAGCTTCAGCTCCTGTTACAATGAGTTTGGTTATTAAGATTCAAGAGCATTGTATGCATTCCTCATGATTATATACTAGTTCATTTTTTCCCCTTCAAATTATCGCCAAAAGGAATACCTTTAGCAACTTCAAATGCAGTGTGACAGGTTTCCAAGCTAAGTGAGGTCCTAAAATAGAATTAAAAATAACACTCATGTTTCTTGGACTTCTATACTGCAGATGAATCAGCAGGGCAGTACTTGTTTTTTACTGGGAGAGTAAGGTTTCCTGCAATACCAATGGTAATTTGCTACACATGTACCTATAGCTTCTTTTGTTCATTTATTGATTTCCTTTGTTTGTATTTTCCTTTTAAGGAAATACAACCACTTTCCATTTTGCTTTTTCAATGTTTCTTGGCAATTAAAATATCCAAAGCATTTAATTAAAAAAACTTATTTCTCTGTGGAAACCTGTATTGTAATTGGTCTGAAGATAGTTTTTGTTCTTTAATATTAAGATAAAAAAACCACAAAAAAACCTAAGACTTGATATAGCTTCTCAATATTTACCTGAAGATTAGGAAAATACTACAGAACTCCTAACAGTTTGCTGGAGGTTTTAGATCTACAGTTAACACATAAATGTAGCTCATAAAATGTTTGAACAAAACCATGGACAGAAACAAGCCAAATTTAATTTCACGTTACTTATGCAGTACTAAACCTCTAATTTCTTATCAATTTCCTTTAAAGTTAAGTTAATGGTTGCCCAAACTTCTAGTCTCTTTATACACTGTGTTAAGTATTTTATTCTTCCAACTTGGGCAATTAAGATAAAACCCTATGTTTTTGTAAGGGCAGTATTTTCCACACAAGCACTTAACGAAGCAGAGTAGCCATAAATACTGCAGAAAGTATGTAGGCAAAGTACACAGGCCTTTATTTGTGAAAGCTGTCCACAAGCTCTGCCAGGAGTTGTTTCTCCATATGTTTCCAAGGGCCTTCTAAGGAAAAATTATAGACATTTCTCTCTTCTTGTCACCAAGGTCCAGGTTTATGTAAACATGTGGCCAACTGATACCAAGCTGAATCAACATCAGAAACTTGATTTGTTGTGGTTTAGCAAGCCAAAACACCTAGGATCTCTAATATCTGAGTCTATGAAAACTATTACTAATACTGGATATAAACTTCAGTGCAACAGAAATATGTTCTGGTCAAATGGAGATTTCCTATAGAACATGTTGACTCAGTTTAAATTATATCTGTTCTTGAATTCCTATCAAGAAATCTCAAAGAATTTCTCTATGTAGGAAGCCTCTAGGTTTATTTATCATTGAAGTTACATGAGGGTAGAGCCTGCAACTGCTCTTAACTCAAGATCATGTAAAAGACAATTTCATTCACAACCATATTTCTACTTTGTTAATTTGTGAATAGTTACCATGATGTTTCAAAACTGCAGAATAACAGAAAGAGAAAAACACCACTTACTATCCAAACAGCTGGGAAAAAAACCAGAACGAAGACTACTTTCTGTCTTAGCAACTCTATCATTATTTTGAACTCTGTGAAAAGGAAGTTGAATGGAAAAATTAAGTCTCAGCACCTTGTGATGATTTTCAAAGCTTCAGATGATTGTAAGCAAAACTGCAATATGAGCAATTTAAAAAAAAACTTCACCAGACCCATTAAAACATCTGAAGGATGTGGGTTGTCAAAGACACTTCCCTTTCAGCCATTCCACCGAAACTACCTAGTCCATTAATAAAAAGCCTTCCCAGTATTGACTCTTCCCAAACTCAGACTATTCTTTTTAAAGAATATTGGCTTTTTAAAATATCATTTTACTTGGTTTCCTTTATCATCCTCTGGATAGTTAGTATTGTATTGTATTGTATTTTTGTACAGTAATGTATTATTACTCTGTTTTCTCATTCCTTCCTGCAAATACTTTTCCAGAATAAGCTAAATCTTGTTTTTTGGATACTTACCTTGACCAGCAGAGTACTTAGTGGTTAATTGCAAGTACATAAATGAATAATAAAATTACTTAACCAATCATATGTTGATAGTTCAGCACCCTGTCGTATTTTTTACTGGATCATGTTTCAACTATACATCAAGTTCAATATACACCAAATATGTATATCAAATAGTGGATCCCAGCCACTGGTCCTCTTAAGGAGTCTGCAACACTGGAAAAAGAGAGTTACTCTGTGTTCATGAATGCCTCTCTGCTAGATGTCACCCTTTATTTCCCATGAATTTGACAGCTCTCTGCAGTTTGTGCATATTTCCTAAACTGTTTCAGCCAATAATCTGCCAATGACTGATGAGCACAGTGAAAACTGGAATAAGAAATTAATAACAAATACCTAAGGGTTGTGTTATTTCCCATCAGCACCGCTTAGCTATAACACATCTGTCTACAGTTTCAGAGGAAAGACAGGACTACAGTAAAGAATGTTCAAGATGGATGAAGAGTTTTAGTAGATCAGAGGGTCTTGAGCAGCCCACAGTCAACCAAGTCCTTTCCATTCTTCCCTAGCACTACCATTTTAATTTAATCACATTGGAAGAAATTACAACCTGTTTACAATTTGTTATTTAGAACTGCTAAAGGAATAAAAAAGCCTGAATAAATTAATAAATACTTACCCATAAGTATTTATTAATTTATTTATAAATACAGGTCAGTATTTATCACTATGCGATCAGGACTGCACACAGGATAGAACTAAATAGAAATTGGAGACTTCCAATACAGCCCTAATTCATTAGTGATAAGATCCATGGGGAAATGGATTGCCGTCCTTCCCTCCTTCTCACCCAGCTATGCAAAATTTCCACTTTAGGTGTCAAGCAAGAGATTTAATATAATAAAAATCTAAAAAACAATGTATGCTTTAGGGGTGCACATTGCTTCTTTTTTCCAGATGTCTAGACCAGCCCATCTTTTGGGAACCTTGCCCATAATAAAAAGGGTATCTGTCTTCATCTTGCAATGACTGGTCAGCCCCATAAGCTTCCTCAAGAAGGACAGGGCATTCCAGTGAGTCAGAGCCTGCTCCCAGTCTCACAGGGACTCCAAATAATGCAGTACTTGCAGACAGCTTTAATGCTGAGCAGTTATACTAAACAAACCTTAGGAACTAAAAAACCCCAAAACAAATGAAAAAAACAGAGACCAAAGACTGAGAAGATAAACAGTTGATAAGGGAACCCAGGGAGATGCTTTCATAAACAAGTGTAATCAAAAGCAGCTATTTTGGTACAACAAGGCTGCAGCAAACACATGTAGTTCTTTTAATCTAATATGAAAAGACATTCCCACAAAAGCTCTTTCCTTATCAGACCCCTGGGAAGATTCACAGTCTTACAGAAATGACAGTTGAAAACAGGGAAGTTTTAATATTAATTCTCCTAGTGCTGCCATGCCACACTAAAATACAGGAAAAAGAGAAGAAAGGAAGAGGAAGTACACATAGCTGTTATCACAGTCAGCTAGCTTGTCTGGCCACTTACCAAAAGATACTAGTGCTCAGCCTACAGAAAATCAGCTGCTTTCAAGTTGGATTCAGGATGATATACTAAACCCAAACATACAAGTGTATATGTGTGAAATAGAACAATCACCAGTGAATCTATTTAAACTTATATAAAAATCAGTTTCAGCTTATAAAATATATATATGTGAATTATTTCCACCAAGCTCTTCTCAAACAAATTGAGGGTATCTTGTTACTAGAACTTTACCAATTGCCTGATTCTTGTGCTGTTTATTAAATCTCAAATTTAGAACTTATTGCAAAGTCTCACAGAAACTTCTGATTTTACATTTGTATTATGTTTCTTTATTATTCCATCTCACACTAGACCCATTTCCACGAAGCCAATAGAGACATTGTACAGTCTATACTGTACAGGGCTACAGTGGAACAGAACCAGTCACCTGACAGACTGGATAGAATTTAACATAATTAAACACAATGCAGAGCAATCAAACTTATAGGCACAAGTCAAAATGAGTAACTTTCTCAAATGAGCAACCTACATGCAAGTAACATTACTGATTGGTGAAAATTTAAATTCACACTACCTTCTGCAATATTAATACTACTGCATCAGAGTCATCTCCTTAAGAAGTGAGCTCTTTCACATTTATGAAATATTAAGACAAAACTGAAACTTACAGAGCGCCCCAGAATTCAAGGTCAGCTGCTCTGCTTGCTAGGAAGCTAAAATAAACCCAGATCAATCTATTTCCAAAACTCATAGATGACAAGAATTTTCTCTCTCCTTCCCTAAACACTCTGTAAGGAATAGCTACAGGCTTTTTTTAATTGTTTTAATTAAAAAATGAAAATGCTCCATCGCACAGAAAATTTTTCCTCACGTCACACAGTTTTGTTTTCCTTGCATCTTAGTGTCTATCATTAATTAACAGTCACAGAGATTATCCATGTACATCAGTGACAAAGTGCTCAAGTGCAAAACCAAAACCCTATCAGTCCAGACTGGTGGATGGAGAACGGTAGAAGAGGAAAGAGGACAGCTAAAAAAGTGCTTCCCACTGCTACCCACCCTCATCGCTGACTGGAAACAGCATCAAGGCACTTGGGAATTTAGCTCCTCCATTTTGCATGAAGACATACTAGAGATTACAAAATTCTGCCCAAGAAAACAGTGTCTATTTCATAACTGTTAATTTAATGGAAAGATGTTCACATTTCTTGCATCATAATACACCTAGAAGCAGCACTGTTTTGAAATCTGTCTATTTGCTGAAGTTTTAAAGAGGAAATTTCATGAAGAATTAGGTTTTGTCAAGCAGAAGCCAAGGCACATACATCCAACAAGGTTTTAAAACCTTAAATTGTTTGACATTTTAAAGCTAATTTTAAAAAAAAACTAAAAGATTATGAAGTCTCACCCTTAAATAGAGCTGGACTTCAATTAGTGAAAAAGTATACAAGTTAATAAAGCAGTATCCATTTTACTCCTTCAGAGCATTCAGCCCAGAACATTTAACACTAAACAAACACTCTGTCAATGCCATGGTACGAGAGGACACAAGGTAACTCAATTCTAGATCATTCTGAACAGATTACACGTCTTTGAGAAAGGGAGAGGGAAGCAAAAGGGAGGTTATGTTTTTGTTTCATACTTAAAACATTACCTCCCGATTACCTCCCTTGTTAATCAAAAACATGCTGTACATTCTTTCATCTTAGAAAGTAACCATTAAAACAGACCTATCTAGCTCTTTATAAAAAAAAAAAAAAAGTGAGGTAATAAGTTGTGAATCAAAGTGTTCCCCTCCAAATAAAACATCTGCAAGGGGAAAAATAGCTTAATAGAACTGCAGATAGGTGATCAAATGCCCTAGTTCAACAGGGAGTAACAACTATGCACAGAGATTGAGATTTGTCCTTGCAGCATTTAATCCTGTTCATATTGTGCAATCCATCTCAGCACGGTCAGAGCAACCACATCTCTACTCCCACTAGATGGAAAATTCCACTTGAGCTTAAGTAAAAATCTTCAAAAGCTCAATTTGAATTCTTTCTGCTCAACCCAGTTTTGTTCACAGAACTGCTTATTCGCTTGCAAACACAATATTCTGTTTATCTTTTCAGTGCAACAACTGAATGTCATCTCACTGCGGGCTCAGCCCTGGAAGGGACATTAAGACCAGTTATGGGTCACATTCACTTTTTCTCTCTCCTCACAGCATGGCTGTATCCTTCCCTGACACTGGTACACCACCCTAAACAAAAATCTCATGGTAAGACATGGCAATTACAAGTTATAATTGCATTGGACTACCATGTAATCATATGTATGTGCAGATGTTATGGAACACAACACTGCACTGAGCAATTCAAATTTTATATACACGATTTAATGCTTTGGTACATGGGGCTTTTAGCATCAGACCTTCTCTTTTATCCTCTCTAATTGATTGCTCTTCACAAGCTTCTGAAGAGCAACCAAATGAACAGGAAGCAATTTCATTTTTGTTCATTTGCTACTGTATAATGAAAAATAGAAGGGAAAATAGTAACATATTTTTTACTAAGATAAATCACCCCTGCATATTCCAACAAACGCAGTCAGAATGAACAGAAAACAGTCATAGCATTCAAAGAACAAGGGTGTAAGAATTGTAGATAGAAATACAGCCAGTAACAACACTCTGAGCTACATCATAAATACATTTACCTCTGCACAATCCTTGGTATTGTCCCCTAGCAACCATAAAAATTTCAATACTTTGCTAAGCAATGAGACAGAAAATGCATGTTTATACACCCACCTACAGCTTTTTGTCGCAATTATGTAGAAATTTTATGCTAGTTTTACACCTGCATCTGTAGCATTTACTACCAAAATCAATTGAAAGGAAGTGCAGAAAACATCATCTTTATCTGCCTCTTTAAGAACACATTTAAAGGAAAGTAGGTCTAACAGTACAGGTCTCTTAAATATTCCAGGTTCTTAGCTTAAAGATTTTACTGGAGTTCTCCCCCCACATCTTCTGAATGAATTTAAATAACCCCAAGATAATAAGTGATGCCTGAAGCATTAGTATATATCTCTGAACTTCATATAAAGTGTCAGCAAGTTCTCATCACAGCATAGTTAGACAAAACAATCCTTTTCCAGCCCAAGAACCAAGGACACCGTTGCTGCTTCAGGCCCAAAAAGGGTAAACAGCAGCGAACTGAGGAGAGCAAACTGGGAGGATGAGACTTCATAACCTGAAACTGTAACTGGACAATGTGAAAACGTGTGTTCCATCATCCATCTTGGATGGAGCTTTGGCCACACTCTTGTACTGCCCAAGGTGTATCCTGTAAAGGCCTTTTAATAAATACCTACTTTATATTTCTTTAATACTGTGTAGCTTCTGCTCTAGGTAGCCTCTCAAAGTATCATCAAAGCTAGATAAGTGTGAAAAGTTATTTTGCTGGTGTGTGTACTTTACAAAAAGTAGTGGTCATAACAGAAACAAAGACAGAACTAAAAAGCTGTAATCAAAAGCTTATCAAAAGTTAATCTATTAGCAAAAAGCAAAACAATGCTGAAATATTACATTAGAAAAAAAACTAAAAAAAACCCCAAGCATTCTTCAGTGCACTAATAAAGGCATCAAAACAGAGCCTTTATCAAAACAATCACTGGACTCATGTAACAAATAGTTTTAAACATTTTCCCAAAAAGCATTTAAGATTCAGATATGGCAGAAAGCCAACATATTTAATTGTTAAATATAGTGTATTTAAAAACTCCTACTACAGGTTTTTTCCTTTCAGAGAAAAATGCTAATTACTATTTACTCTTGAAAATTCATAAAACATCATAAAAGGCAGGAGATACATCACATCTGCTGTGGAAAAAGAAGCAGAGATGCTGTTTTGTAACATAAACTGCAGTTTAAAAAATTTTGAAAGATCTTAGGATAACAACTTTGTCTTGTTTCACTATTGGACAAGCAAGATTGAGCACAGAAGTTTCTCACCCTACTGCACTGAAACCTTCACACAGATAGCAAGACTTCCTCTCAAGTACTGGTGATGCTCATTTCTCCCTACCCACCACAGCCCTGGTTCCCTTATGAGGCTCCTAATTCCAAACAGGAGGCATACAGACTGGCAAAATATCTGCTGAATATCTTCTTATAACCACTATATAAATGAAACTCACACTGTATAAATATTTGAAAAGTCATCTTAGAAACATGTTAGATAAAGGACAGCTCCATATCTTTATCTAGCTATGTATATTCATGGATGGATATGGAAAGAGATATATAAACACATCTACGAATCTGTATGTCAGACATTACAGTTATATGTTGCAAACAATCATTCTGCAGGACTGAAAAAAAAACCATTAGAAGCATGCATAGCAAATCTTGCATTCCTACATCTGTCAAGCTCATCAGTTTTAATGTACCCTCTCAGTGGCAGCAGTGATACAGTATTTGCAGATGAAGATTTACAAATGAATCATACAATGATTTGCATAAGTCAATATTCTTTCTTATTCTCCAAAACAAGTATTAATAGTATAGGAAAGTCCAACCAATGAATACCTGTTTTCCCTTTAAGGATTAAAACTGAAGAGATCTTAAAAAGGCATTTTATTAAAAAAAATTCCAAATATTCAAGAAAGAACTTCCATCACACAAGAAACCACTACAAAATCACCTTACCTTATAATAAAGGGGACAAATGGTGCTGTGCTGAGTGCTGAGTGAGAGCCATCCATTGGAGATGGATAGAGTCTTCCCAGGATTAAGAGCAAAAGAAACAGGCTAGGATGGATTTTCAACTCCTCAGTTTCACTAAATAAAAAGGTGCAAGACGCATTTGGTGAAAAAAAGCATCCTTCTTCATATGCTAGTCTTGAGCCTCTTCCCCACAGAACAGCCTTCTGCATTTCTGGTTCAAGCAGTTATCCTAGTAGCTGATCATTACAAGGGAGTGCAAGCCCTGCTGGGATCAAATATAGCATCCAGTTCTTCTGCAGGAGCCCTCTCTAATGAAGGCACTCATGGCTGTATTGCCTTCACTTTCCCACATTATTCCAAGCCTCCTTTATTCCCAAATGTGGTGAGCTGCTTTCACTTTTACCTAATATTAAAAACCTGCACAGATAATGTTTCTCTATGAACCAGGAAACAAAGAGCTGACTTACAAAAAGACGGCAAAAAAAGGACTTTTATCAGTTTGAAAGGAAATGTGTGTTTAGTAAATAATACGTTTTACTAAAGAATAGTTCTTATCATTGACACCAAGGGTCGACTATTCATATCATAAAAACAATCAGAAAACCAAGTTAAGATCAATACTTTTTGATTTATTTTATTAATCCCCATTGAAAAAGCATTCACGACCAACATTTGAAACAGCAGTTTCCAATCTTTCTCAACTGAAAAATTTCCAAAAGTTTGCCAGTGATGACACTGTCACCTTCTATAACGTCAGGTAGCATGGATTGCTGTGCAATACACAACCTTTTTTCTTAGACCAGAGACTGCAAAACATGGAATGACTGGTGAAACTCCTGCTTCTAAGTGTCCACCTTAGGCCCATTAAACAGTCAGCTGAACCTCACCCATAAATCAGCTGCTCAACTTCCACAGTTTATATCATAGCATTTTAAGGAAAAACAAAGCCAGCGCTGGTTTATTTTCAAAGTTCATGAACCTGGAGGTAACAGCATCATCCCAAATGGTATCATCTGCATTGATCAAATTGTAGCTCTCAGCCACCATTTGTGGAGTCATTAAAACAAGATCAAGGACCTTCCCAAAGTCACTGTGCCACAGGCTGGAAAGTGTTCATGTGGTGTTACTAGAGGCCTATGACCCCATATCACTTAAACAAGCTGGGAAACCTCATTGTTAAATGTGAGACACTCAAACACCTGGATTCTGTTTCCCTGCAAATTGTAAGTTCCTTAACATCTGATCCTAAGAACACAGCAACTCTTAATTAGTCAGCAGTAGTTCAACCTTTAGAGACTTAATGCAATCTGCCAAAGTTAAATGAAAAAAGCCTTAGCAAAAACATTAGAACTGTATCATTTCAAGAAGCACTGATGCATAAAATGGCATTAGGGTATGTAAGTGACACAACTCAGTTTAACCTTTTCACTTCACTTTATATTTCAGAGTTTTCTCAGACATCATCTTACCTGTTCAAAGTGTTGGTTACAACCTCTAACTGCTTGAGAAGGAACGGATAAAGGCTTGGAAACCGAGAGAAAAACTCCCGTCCTGTCATTCTACAGAAAAAAAATGATGAAGAGTCATAATTAACATTCTGCAGTAATTAGTTACAGTCAAAGTATCAGTTCATTTGTTGTATTTCTGATGCTACAGTGAAGCTGGAGAGGCAGAAGCACCAAGCACACACACTGAACCTCAAATGAGGCAGTATGTTTTCATGAAAAATGGTAATATAGTGTAGTTTTCACAAGTTAAGTAACTGTTTCTCTCTGTGTGCTCACTAACACTTTGACAGCTAAAGTGATCAGGCCTTTCTGGGAAAAATGGATCTTAGCCCCTTAATCACACTAAAAAGAAAAAGATATAGCAGTTTCAATTCTGACACTATTTTAACAATATTCTGGTTGAACAAGAGATGATGACACTTGCTTCAGCATGGCTCATGTCCTAAATCACTCACAGAATATACTTAATAGACATGTACTAACAGATACTCATAGCTTGCTGATACACTAAAAAGCACCTCAGAATAGTAATTCACAGAAGATTTGTAAAAAAGGAGTGGCAGAAGAATCTGAGCTTCCATTCTAATCCCTCTTTCCACATTGCTGCTTCCAGCACATGGCAGTAGTGACACTGTAGGCCACATTTCTGCTTCTGTAGATGGAGCAACCATGTTCAAAACACAGCAACACACAAACACCTCATGAACTCATCCCTAGCCAGAACCAGTAAGGCAGCACAGTTAAAGCTGCAACAGCAAATCAATCCAAGCTAAAAAGACGTAAGTAGAAATCTGTATTTGTTTTACAACCTTTTGATCAGATAAAGGATGGCTTCATGGTTTATACGAAACCATTCAGCATCATCGAAGCAAGTACCACTTGAATGTTACCGTGGGGAAGCTCTAATTAGACATATAAGGTATGCAGATAAAAAAGACTTCCTTTAAAAATAAATAAATGAAAGGCCATCATTTAGAAAAACAAAGCCAAGTGCAGAGTTTGCTTGCCACAAGATCAACCAAGATAAATGTTCCATGTTAGAATGACTCCATTGCAAAGCTTCCAATAAGCAGACACATCCAGGCTTGGAAAAAGAACACGATGAGATGGCAAGAATGAATGTGCGTAAAAATAAGCAGACAAAAAAATCACGCACGAGTAAACGAGCACATGGCAAACATCAGCACAGCTCCTTCCAGCACTCAGCTAACATAACATGCCTTAGCCACAGGCCACAGAATAAACAAAGCAAAACCAGACTGTTAGGTGGAAACAAATGTTTAAAGAGGGACAGGAAACTTTCCCAAGGCACATAAGAAATAATTCTGTGAATATATATGCAATATAGTGGACTGCTAGAACTAAAAGCAAGGAATCTGCAATAGCTGTTATATCTACAAAAAATATTTCAGAAGTTAACACATGGAAGCATTAAAACTGTGAACTAATATAAATTGAAGCACTAATAAGAACTGTTTCAAGACATCAATATTGATAATAATTGATTGGTTATTCAAGCAGAAGACACCCATGCCATTTTTTCTAACAGTGTCCTCAAAACTACCTCAACTTTTTTGCACCTACAGTACATAGCAAACTGAAGATGCAAAGCCAGAGACAGCACAAAACCTAAGATCTACCAGGTCAAACAGCCCATCCTACTGAATTTTCCTATGCAAAACATTAAGAACTCGGTACTTAAAAATAAGAAGTTCTATCCAAAAATGCTGTGACATCTCCATCTCTTGTGCTACAGAGTGCAACAAGCAGAATTGGAGTAAAGTTTCCTATGGAATGGATGCTTAGAGATTTAAGAGAGGAGTACATACAAGTACTACCTCACAAGTACTTTTAACCAGGTCCATTTTTCATGTATTAAAAATTCAGCAGACACATTTGAATCAATATTAAATAATGGAACTGAATATCCTTACACAGCCTCAAAATTCTTTGCAATTAGCATAGTTTCATAAATCTTTTTGACAGGAAAAGAAAATTATAACTACTGAAGTGGGTAACTTACATAACCTACATAACCTCCTACTTGCTTTACTGCTTCTGAGCTTATTGATGGGAGAAGGCAGCCTAATCAAAACCACTGACAGGCATTATCTGCAGAGAAGATGTCCACAGGCATTTTCAGAAAAAAGAAGACACAACTGTCTGAGTGGACAGTTAAAGGGTCTCCAGTTCAGAGGGGAAAAAGAAACACTACACATTATCAGAAGTGCTGCAAAATTAAAAAGTGTGCTCAAAATAGAAAGCATTGATTTAAGTGTGAATCCACTACTTGGGGATGTCAAGGCAAGGAGATGCACGGCTGGGAATAAGCAGGAAGCAAAACAGCTAGACAGTATGGAAGAGAGGAATTTCGTTGTTTCATTTTTTAATGCTGACCATGCTTTTTGCTCCTGGAAACATGTACACACAACTATTTGCGAACTGTGAAACAACAAAAAAGTACAATGGTTCCGCTATTCAAAACTGTTCATGACACTAAGCCACATATTTTATATTCATTTCATCAAAAACCAAACTCCTTTGAAAAACAAATGCTAGCATTTTGAGATATGTCCCATGCATGCTAGTGATATAGATTCATGCATGTGCACATACACACAAATGTGAGTTATGCTTTGCAAGTAATAAGCTATCTATACCTTTAAAAGATGTCCCTGACATATCTATGAAAGAACATGTCAAGTAAATGGGGACTACAACAATCCAAAAGCCACTGCCAACAGTCTTCATGAAACAAACTTTTTCTTCCTATTCTACAACAGATCTGACAGGAAACAACAGCTTTAAATTAAAAATACAGATAACTACCTTCCCATGAGTCACTGACATAGTTCAAACACAGGTTTTTGGCAACAGAGCTACTATAATTAAATTCTTAAACCAAACATTCAGATCATAAGATTTTACATCTACTCTCCTAAAAATGTGTTTGTAAGAGAAGTAATAGAGAAGAGCCTTAAGATACTATTTTATCCCGTGTCCAGCTGAAACTATTTTTATATTGCTTCAGAGATCATCTTTAACAGTATGTTCAACCACAGTTTCTGTAATAGTATTTTCTTTTTTCCTGTTCATAACTCAAAGAAGCACAATTTCACAATCCAGAATTTCAAACAGGATTACTGAGACCTACACAACTGGTGGAAGGTTATTTACTGAGAAAGGAAGTAGAGCAATGAAACAGAAAAGTTATCCATGGGCTGATGATGCTTGCAATAAAAACCCTCTCCCCAGTGAAAAATATCATTTAAGTACATAATTAAAATGATGCTTGATGTAGTAAGGCCAAGAGAGAAACTGATGGAAGCACTCATCCTACTAAATTCACTGTAAAAATAATTTGAAAAACTGTATACATGCAGAATACTGCAGTACTTAAAAAAATGCAATATTTACATCTCAGAGAGTTACCAGTTTAACAACGTTAACTTTTTTTCATGCAAACAATCCTACACAAAAGCCAGATGACAGAGTACAATCCATTCACAAAAGATTTCGTTTTGATGGCTAGACACAGCATTCATGGTTTAGCACTCAGAAGAAGGACTGACAAAGAATGTTTATGTAAAGAGACACACATGAGTTTCTTTGCCATTTTCATTCAGTTCTCCCCACCTGAAAAGATGTTCCATTTACAAGAAATGGTAATACAGAGGTATCTTCTGTACCATGTCATACAGAATCAACCAACACCCACCATTTTTAACAATTCTCTATGTGCCCTTGAGTCAAACTCTTCCTCTTAAATAGATTCTGGAGCAGGCAAAAGCGGGGGGGAAGAAAAATCCTTCACAGAATATACAAGTCACATCAATTGGCAAGAAGTTACTTTGAAGGCATGTGATGACAGGAAGGACAGAAGTTAATAGCTAGCAATAAGCACCTGGAAAACAACTGAGTCACAGCTAAGTTCCAAAAAACCAACCAGTGATAGGGGTAAAAAATAAAAATAATAATAAAAAAAGAAAACACAAAGCAGATTGTAAGTCTATAAAGCTTGAAGGGAAAGTCTGGTTTAAGCATGGTACACAGTTTAGAGTGTTGATAATGCTTCTTCAGAAAAGACACCAAAGTCAGTTTTACTTCATTCTGAAATAACCTAACCCAGAAGCCCTTACTATATTCTCGAGAGTCAGCAGTTCTTCCATTCATTTAGCACCAGTTCTTTGGCTTTTTCACTTTTCAGAGCAGAACCTCAAGCGGCTTAAATTAAGCCAAGAATCATGTGCTTTAAAATTTTCATGTGCTTTGCATGTGGAGATATCAGTAACAACAAACTTCTAGAACCAATTCATAAATGCTGCTGAAAACTGTGACAAGTCCAGTGATTACACATTATGTTTGTCTCAGTAGCAACCTGATGCTATACAGCTCAAGGGTTAACATTTATGTTTAATTTTCTAATAAAATATTCCACCTTTATATGTAAGAAGTGGGTGGATTATTTAACTGCATTTTAGAAATACATTTAAGAATAAAACCATGTATGCTGCAATGTTCTTTCTGAAACTGTGCTGTACTCTTAAGAGAACACTCCAGGAGATTAAAATTCTGCTGTGACACTAGGGCATACAGATAATTTTACTGTGACATGTGTCAGAGATTACCTGTTTCTGTTCTTTCATTTATTTTTCAGAAGAACGAAGCTTTATAACCTTGTAGGCTATTTTTAGTAACTGACACGTAAAAGAACATTTGCAGCAAATATGTTCATATTTGAATACAGTATAGGTGAGATCTTCCAAGTGCAACAAGCGTTTCTGGTGTTCTTTTTGAAACACAAATATTGTTAACATCTTATGTCAGCTGACAAAAATGAATGGCCAGATGTCTGACATGGAAAAATAACAGTATTTAAGAATAAAAAATAGAACTGGGATGTGAAAAAAATATATACAAGATACATTTACATCAGCATCAAGAACATACTTTTGATGAAATTAAGTATTTTTGTCTCCTGTAAAATCTACTTCTGTTACATCAATCCTTATATTGGAATCATTAACCATATGTCAGATGATCCTTTATGTTAAAGAGCAGTAATGCAGAAACAGAACCCAATTTACTCCTGGCACTGCAAGGACAACTGCTGCTGAAAGAACCTGAAAACCAGGATGGACTTTGGCAAAACTGTCATTCAAAACGACAGATTTATATAGACAATATACATTTTACATATTTGCTTTTTCTGACATCACTGAATTATGAAAAAAATCCCACAATGCAACCAAACTAGGTTAACCTGACTAGACTAGGTTATAGCTGCCCATTTGAACATTCCTGTTCTTTCCCTAGTCACCCTTATCACATATTGAAGAATTAGATGCTGTCTCAAAACATAGGAAGCCTATTTCCCTCCTAACAAAGATAATTTCAGAAGCAGAAGCTCAAAATAAATGGGAAACTTTTTTTCATCTACAAAAAAACACACCAAGAAAAAATGTTTGGCAGATTGATTTATGTTGAGGTTATGGTAAGGACATGCTTTAAGAATTACATTGATTTTTTGCTCCTTTAATAGGACTAGATTATATAACAATCATGCCATGACAGGATGAGTAACAGCAATAAAGGTACAGAAAACACAAAGTTTCTAGCTACAGGGGAAGCAAAACTCAAAGAATTTACTATATTTGACTCAAGGGGCAATTTTATCTTGAATTTTAGAACACAGCAAAACAGCATAATATTATCCAACTACAAATGCAAATATATAACATTTGAAATTATTCAAAAGTGGTAGTAAGGAGAAGGATTCATAAAACAACAGATTTTGCACCTGGGATGAATAAGCTTGAGCATCAGCACAGACTGAAAACCAACTGGCTCAGAAAGCAGCAGCCCCAAGGGAAAAAAATACATAGGTTACAGTGGATGCCAAGCTCAGTGTGAGCTAAGGGCACATCCTCACTGCTCACAGGGCAAACTACACATGGGACTGTGCTCATTAAAACGAGAGCCCCAACAGATCAGTGAGGCTACACACGGCATTCTCCATCACAGTTCTGGGTGGCCAAGCTCAGAAGAGATTATGGGACAAGAGAGGGTCCAGCAAACAGCTGCTCAGATGGGCATGGCCTACAGCACATGTCCTGCAAGAACCTGAAGGAGCCAGGTTTGTTCTGTTTGACAAACAGGAGGTCCAGGATAGATCTACAGCAGCCTACAACCACTTGAAGGAATCAGAGACTAGAGAGCTAATAATCTTTTTGCAGTAGCTGCAGAGAGTGCAGAAAGGACCAATGACTACAAATCATAGCTTGGAAGTTTTAAACTGGGCAAGTTTTAAATTGGGCAAAGGAAGTACTCAGAACAGTTATGAAATATCCTTGAAGCTTTGGAGGTTTTAACTGATGTAGGGTCACTAGCAGTCATGCTCTCAATGGGAATCCGGGAAACAGGACAATGAAATCCCTTTACAATTTGTATGCTTCCACTTAGCTACCTTCCCACTTTGTCACCATGGTTTTAACATTGCCTTCTTAAAAGATCAATGTTTTTCTTGTCTTCCTGCATTTGCTGGCCATCATAAGCCAAAACAAGTACAGTAAACAGTAAATCCTGCTCAGAACAAAATTCTTGATATTTAACAGTTTTTACTAAGTTAGTAACTTAGTCTTCAAATCAGCACAAACTATTATTTTTGCCACATTGTACGATAGTATTTAAAATACAAGCTTGATGTAGATATAAAAATAATCACTTAAAATGTTATTTCAGAAGAAGCATGTATTTACGAAAGCTCTTGATTATCAGTCTCTCTGGATAGTCACCAGAGAACCATCACTATTTTCTTACTAAGAGACAGAGACAACAGCAGCAGGAAATTTCCTTTAGAAATAGAGGTTATACACAAATTTTAATTTGTCTCAGACAATTTTGTTCTAAAGAATATGCCTAAAGGTTAAATTCCTGAAATCACATGCTGTCTCAGGACTCATGACAAACTGCTTTCAATAAAACATTTCACACGCAAAAGAGAATTTCAGTGCTGCCACAGAAGGCAAAATGACCATGTAATTTTGTGGGAGGCCACAATGAAGCTTGGAAAAAACAACTGTAAAAAAAACCTGATGTAATGCATTGACTAATAAGCCCAAGAGCAAGGATACAGAAGACTATTGCATACTTTCCTACACCTAACATGATACAAGACACCTCTTCCATGACAAGAAGGCACAACTTCGCTGTAACCTCATCAAATCAAATATTACAAAAATGTTAAAAAAAGCAATTCAGATGTCATTTTTACCCTGCATGAAATGGAAAACACTATGAAGGGGAAAGAAGCATCATCATAAAGATGTGGGGTTTGGACCTTTAATAAAGATGTGGTGACACTGTACCTTCAATAAATCTAACATTTGTTTTGTTAGTAATTAGAAAACACTTAAATCCCAGAACAGTAAGCAAAATAGTTTAAGTCCACTGACTTGAAAAAACATTCTTTTATGCTACACAGACCTAAAATAAATACTTAAAAGGAACTAAGAACATGCCACTATATCTTGGTTTTCATTTTCCTTCAGACAGAAGTGCTAGAATAAACATTTGTACTAGTTTACGTTGTCGTGTTTTTATGAGGTTAATAACTGAACTGCCAATCAAAACCTGTGTAAATACAGTAGTTAAAATACCTTCTGCTTTAGAGGCACTTTTATTTACAAGAGAGCTAGCCAAGATTTCCAAAGGACTGCATGGTCTGGTTTGCTTTGATCTCTCAAGCACAAGTTTCTTTCTACCTCTTGTTTTGCTATTTATTACACTCTTTGTGTGATCAGGTATGGAAAGAGCACCTGCATAGAACAAATACATCAGGAAAAGTATGACTTAAGAGGAATAATTATGCAACATACAGTTCAATAAAGTAACTTGTGAAGAATACTTTTGCAAGAACAGTTTTGCTATGATGCTAGATAGAGAAGTATGCATACAGTGGGCTCAGAATAAAAACAGGTGACCAGCACTTGAACCCAACATCACAGATACAACCTGGCACCTGTATCAACACATTAATCACCACTCAACTTTGATACACACAGAAAAATGTACCTAGATATATATATACACACATGTATATAAAACTATATATAAAACTAAGTTTGAAATAATTATTTTGCATAAAATTACTTTTAACAAACTTTTTTTAAGACACTAAACTGTGTATATGACTATATGTACATAAAATGTATGTACACAAACATATATAACTAAAATTAAGAGATATGCATATATATATATAGAAAGTCTCCAAGAATTCTGTTCAACCACTGCCTATAACACTATTATCTCTAGTCTCTTACCACAGATTATGTACTGTAAATGCTTAATTTCACCTGCAATAATCCACATTTTCTCTCTGAGTATTCTGTGAGGAGTAGCTGCTTTTTACTTTGCACAGTGAATTTAATGAAAAGGGATATGTATAACATGCTCAGATCAAAACAGAATAATTACCTCTATTCATACTAATGAAAACTTTTATCACTACAGCATAAAGTAAATTACCTATTCATGTGCCGAGTTCGCATTAATTTTTGTTTCATGGAATGCATTTTATTCACTTGGTAGAAATAAACATTAATATTATGAACCTAATTTATTTAAAACAAATGAACTGGAGTTACCTTGGGCCAGCATATATATTTTTAGGGTGTTTCAGTTTGGGTAAACTTTCACTCAGGTCATTTTACCACATTCATCTTTCTATTTTCTGGTGCTGACTTAAGACAGGATGTTATGAAGATACTCCCTATTCAGAGAACAGAGATACACATTTGTCCACCAATGATTTAAGTGTGTTTTAGGCCCCAGAAATGTGACTGGAATTTATGTGGGCTATTGCTTTTCTGACTCTATATAGACAAAACGCTGAAGTAAAAATGTTTCTTTAGATTTTAGGTATTTTATCAAAAAAAGACACACACTGTGTTCCTAATACCAGCAGAAATCATACAGAGAGAGGGCATCCTCAGCCTTGAGAAGAAAAGTCCCTATTTTCTGCTACAGGAAATTTTAGAGATTTAGTTTAGACCTGAAAAGCAGACAGAGTAAATAAAGCAGTAATACAGAGGGAAACAGATTTGTTTAGGAGCTTGTTTTCAATTTGTTTCCGTTTCTGCACACAACTTTCATGAATTTTACCTTCAACTTACAAATTAATAGCACCTTATCATCATTATTCTTGTTATAAAGGCACTTGGGGAGCCTGTTCAAAATAACGCTTAAACAAGTATATTGTTATTGAACTATTAATCAGCAAAAGTCGTAATGGTTATCTGAGTAAGCCTGAACTTTTGCATGTTTTCTTAAGACAGTTCTAAGATTAGGTCTTCTAAATCTGTCAAAATCAATAAAAAAAAAAAGAGAGAGCCAGAGTATTAAAAAACAAAAAGTCGAACAAAATAAATGGGGCCTATTTTTAGCACACAGAAGGGCAAGGGATGTTTTCCCTTAAAAAAATAACCCCTAACAAGGCAATGTGCTGCTTAATAACTACTTCAAAAGCATTCACCAGAACAACTGAGATGGCATGGAGAGAACATGGAGGCTGAAAAAGGTGACACAGAAGGAGCCAGAGGAAAAGCACCAGAGGCATTTCAACAGCACAGTCACCTCATGAAACCTCAATGTCACTGACAGAGTATTTCAACTGAAGAGCTGCAACCGGCCAATGCTGCCAGAGAAAATCCACTAGGGAGTCACTAACAAGAGCCAAGATAAAGCAAATCCCAACCCTGGCACAGCATGCAGTCTGAGAGGCACAGAGCACAGCGAGGCTGGTTTTGTGAATCGAGCTGTACATGCGTATCCCTGCTGGAGGCAGCACAAGAGGCTCAGCATTCCTGGAGCCATGGCCATGGTCACCATCCCCTCACACGGAGCTGTGCCTCAGCTGCCACAAGGGAATTCTGCCGCTGGTGCGTCTCCAAGTCGGCACCGAGTGTTTAAAGGCTGGAGTCACTGGGAGCATCCACTCCAGGGAACTCACCTAAGAGCTATCCCATTTTACCACACTGATGTGCCACTAGAGCCTGACCACGTTAGTACCACCAATGTTTATTTTGGCTTACCCCAAAACAGGACTGGCCACTCCTCTTGTGAGCAACACTGACCCATCTCACAAGTCCTATAGAGCTTAGTATGATCCACTGAAAATGTCTAAAAAGCTTGCTGTTAAGATTAACAAAATATCCTTGACATCAGATAGACTTTTCAGGTGCTAACTTAGAAATACTGGAACTGTTAGCCTGCCTGGAGTGGAATATATAACAGGAATCATGTTCTTATGATGTACTCCATGTATTTGCAGCTACAACTCAAAAGCAGCTTAGAGAAAAGGAAGGTAATATCAGATTCATTTAATTTAGAGATAATATTATGAAAAGAGAGGTCTGCATGACAGCATTCACTATCTAGTGTTTTCTTCTAACTTTTCAGTGTCAAATGTGATTCCTTAGGGTCTTAAAAATCTTGACATTAAAGAAAAAGCATATAATTTAGAAGAAAATAAACAGACCAACTTAAGTGTTTTTAGAAGTTAATTTGATTTTACTCAGTGACTTTCAAGTGTGCAAGGAACCACTTACTGAGAAGTGCTGAACACTCAACTTGCAATAAAAACAAGGAAAGCAGAGAGCAGTCATGTATGTTGACTGCCTTGTAGCCAGCAAGGCATCTTCGTAACCTGTTAACATCTACATAGTTTTCATCTTATTGCAATTAAAAAGGTAAGTTTCCCTTTTCCAGAGTTTGAAGCCATTAACATCTATTGACAGTTATAAATGAAAATAAAGACAAGGTAATATGCAGATGGCAAGAAGAGGTTCCTTTCTTTTCAAATAGATCTAAACCAACACTGAAAACATGGCAGCATTCATACTCAAATTCCAGGCAGCATGAATTAACTCCACAGAAAATCTGTGTTGACATCTAGGTATTTTCCTGCATATGCATTATCCCTTCACTACACTATAAATACATAGGAGCTTCCCGCCTCCCAAAATGCAAATATATACATATATACTCTATTTATGAAACATAAAAATCATCATGTTGCACAGTACCATTTCAGCCTTGCTTAAAACCCTCTTTGTTAATTAAAGAGTTGAAGCTTCTCCTTGCTTAAAACCCTCCTCCACCAAGGTGAGAAGCAGAGGGAATTAATTCTCCCCACTTCCTACTCTTTCCTTCTGCCTACACCTGAGTACACTGGTGACTCTTCCTAAGGTTTCTGGAATATCTGTATTCCAGATAAAAAAATTGCATTTCCAGATAAACCAGGATGATGCTTTTTTACTACCCTAAAGACTGAAGCTTGTTCTAAGTCAAATGGCAAATTGCCTCAAAGCCTCAAAGGCAATTCCTGATCATCCTTATCCTTTGGTTTAGGGGGGAGGGGGAATTAAAAAAAAAAAAAAAAAAAAAGACAGAAATACCATGGATTTGATAAGAAGAGTCTCATCAAACATCTGATGACGAGTGTCTTGTTGACTAACAAGCAGTAGCAACTTTAATTAGCATTGTACTACAGACCAAAAAGGTATCTGACATATATATATATGTATGTATATGTAAATATGTATATATGTATATATGTATGTATATATGGAAGTACCACTATTATTACTGTAACTCCTTTGGACAGAAGATAATTCCTCCACAACAAACAATTCAATCACATTTCAAAATTAATTTCAGTTAACAGTACACGTAACTTACTCTGATTTTCATTTTGATTTTCATGTCTGCCTTAACTATCATAATATATATAGCTTCATATCAAGACATCCTGTTTTTTTATGTGACATTGGAACCTACAATCAACTACAGCAAAAACCTACTTCAGATGATTTGCAATCTGTAACAACACTAAGTCAAAAAAGAAATGACCATGAAAGAAACAGAACTATGAAGCACACACTACACTCCAGCATCTTTAAAAGTGCATGGAATGAACAAATCTACACTGCAAATTTGACTGCACAGCAAAAAAAAAGAAGTGGCTATTTAATAAAAAAAATCATTGGCCTACAGAACTCATTGCTGTCCAAAGTTCCAGTCAATCAATTCGCATTAAACCAAGCCCAGCACTCAGGTCTTCAATGTGCCCCTAAGGGTGGTGCCTCCAAGAGAGCTGCAGAGGAGCTTCTTCTAAGGGTGTGTAGCAATAGGACAAGAGAGAATGGCTTTAAATTGACAGAGGGCAGGATTAGCTCAGGTATTAGGAAGAAATTCTTCACTGTGAAGCACTGGAACAGGTTGTCCAGAGAATTTCTGGATGCCCTGTCCCTCAAAAGTGTTCAAGGACAGACTGGATAGGGCTTTGAGCAATCTGGTCTAGTGGAAGGTCCCTTTCCATGGCAGGGGTGTTGGAACAAGCTGTTCCTTCATCTCTCTTCCAACTGACATCATTCTGTGATGACAGAGCAGCAAAGGGAGGATGCACTTGGAAGTGCGACCCTCTCCTGAGTCACTGCCTGGGTGGAAGGCAGATCCCAGGGCACAGTTCAAGTGCTGAACAGCACTGGGGCTGGGGAACAGCTCACAGCTGATCCCACCTTAGCCAGGCAAGCTAGGATGCAGACACAGCAAGTATGAAGTAACTGACTACACCAGCAGAAACACCTGTGCTGTGAAGGGCTCCAAGAAGGGGGTTGTTTTCTCTAAAGCACACCATGATATACCTGTGCAGAACACACTTTCTGTAACCAAATATCTAAATGCAAAGACAACTTTCCAACCTTCCTCAGTACATTGAATTTATGTGGCTAGAATTTCATTCCAAGTCTTGGCATTTAAGAAAACTGTACTGCCAAATCAAGTATATAAAATCTAAACTAAACACTCTACAGGTAAGTGCTAACTGGCCATTTTACAAGTGTATATTCTCTGAAATTCAGAATGTCATTTAGCCAAATACACACACATACACCTATATAAAGACACTATCACACACTTGCAGCAGCATTAGAAGTTTTGACACAGTCTCTCAGAAAGAGAAACACCAGAGAAGAGTTCTAACTTCATTTTCATTAGAGGAGAAAGCTCTACATATATAGTTGCATGGACCACTGTAAACAGCCTTCAGACAACTCCTCTCCAACTAGCAAGACTGCACACAGTTGTTATTTTTCACATATCAATTTTCCGACTCATCTTCTTTTTCGTCCATGCTGAAATTAAAAAGATGCATCAATACTTCATGTTCCAACAAAGCTTCCTTGTGAAAGTCTACACAAACCACCCCACTTCTATCAGTATCATAGGAACTATTCTTGAGAAACCAGACAGAGTTCATCCTTTTTTAGAGAGATTCCCAGAATAGTCCAGTAATAACCTAATTCCCTACTGACACAAAAGTGACAGATTTAACCCCCTAATCCAAAATCAGGTAAACTGGAAATCCCTAGGCAGGGTCCTAATGAGAGAGTTGGTTTCTGGACAGACGGTCCCTTGATGTAAACAGCACATCCTCAAGGCGACAGAACATGCAGTTTAAACCCAGGTGACTTTCACAAAAGCTCCTCTAGATCCAAGTTGTCAAAATGCCAGTGCTTTGGAAGTGGGGGAAAAATTACTTGGTTTTAATATATGAATTATATTCCAGCAAAACACTCCTTGAGTTTAAAGCTCCCAAAGAGAAGTGCCCAAGCACAGCTGCACCCAGGGATGAGGCTGCAGGGAGCTGTGCAGCAATGGTGACACCTCGTGGTGCTAAACCACAGAAACACAGACGTCTCTCTTCCCAAACACAACCCACCTTATGACCACCTGTGGGGCTCTTCTGCAGAGATAGGTACAAACCAAATCTTTGCCTGTTTTCACACCCTCTGTATCTCACTGACCTGTCTTAAGAGGTGCCTTCCTAATCCCTGTGTCACAGTTTTGACAAGAATACATGGAAAACAGCAGAAGTGATTACATTAAATGCTTAATGCACATCTGCTAAATGAACAATTGAAGAAAAGAAAGCCAGCCCAGGTTTAACATCTTTTGGTTAAAATGACTACAGAGAATTACTGTAAACAAAAGCTTCAGAGAAGCAAGTCAACAGGGCCAGTTACATAAAAATTAACATTGCCATTAATAAATTTAATTCAGCTACATAAAAGATTCCTTCATTCTGGTATCTCAAATCCCCAACAGACTCAAAGTAATGCTCAAATGCATTACTTTCTGCAGCTTCACAAGCAGAAACCTCAGATTCTACAGATCATCAAATACATGCATTTGAGAAGTCAGTTTGCCTCCCCACTGCAGAAGTTAGTGCTAAATCTTTCCCAAAGATAGGAATTTTAAAAGGCATCTCTTTCAGTAAGAGCTCAATAAAAAAAATTAAAGAAAAAAAGCAACTTTAAATGCTGTTATAAAACCAAAGTAAGAAGGTGAGAAATGAAAATCACTTTTTATTGCTCTGCTTGGGCTTCAACAGTGTTACAGAAGTGAATTTAAAAGTGACTTAGGTATGTGACAAAACAAGAATAATTTCATGCAGTGGAGCAGCTAACAGTTCAAATCGTTTTGGGGAAAGAGTTATTTTCTAAGGGAAATCTCCCTCCAGTTTCCCACCTGTATTTCTCTCTCATATTCATACATGCACTAAGTAACTAACTTTTTCAAGTGACACCTGAAACCAATTATTTCACACAGCTAAAACGTCACTTATGTAGCATCTAAAGGATGACAGACCAGTATCATCCCAAGACATTTAGTTTTTCAAAATATCCATGAAAATTTTATTAGTGACACGGATCAACAGTAAGGAACCACTATAAAAAAAAGGTGGAATTTCTGTAGGTAAATGGCAACAATTACCCTCTTTCAGAAACCGCATGCCTCGCCTGCGATGTGAAAACACATTAGGAATTACTGAAATGGTTACCATAATATCCATACCGTGACCACTCCACGGCCCCACGGGCTTACCCAGGAATATTTTTTATTGAGTTTATTCTACATTCAGGGTTATTTTCACATCCCTGCTAGAGCAGAAACCTCAGTTACAGAGTACAGGGCATGGATATGCTTCATTTGCTGAAAAAGCGAACGGAAGATGCCAAAGAAAACATGGGGGTCTTTGTGCAGTAACTGGAGGGTGCAAAGAAACCGGAATGTGCAGGACTGTGGAGTTTTAAGAGTCAGAGGAGAACTGGTTTTACAAAAAGTGAAATAGTAAGGGATTTGAAGCAGGACTACAGAATCCAAGGGTAAGATCCCTTGGAAGAGAAATGGCACTGCAAGATGCAATTTTTATAGCCTTGAGTAAAGAGATATGAGAGTGTTCTAAAGCAGGAAGACTAAAGGGGAAAAATCACAAATTAGTAGGGGTGAAATCAACTCTAGCCCTTCTCTAGAAGTAAGGAACACATGTGTAACCACTGTTCCTCTTCTCTTTTACACCCTTTCTCTTTGCACTCAGGAGCTAGAAGTCTGTTTTGTGACCATGAGAGCCCCTGGTTTTTGGAAGAGCCACTTACCAGTGGCAAAACCTCTCAGCAACATTCCACTCCTGTGAAATTGCATATGAGTACAATTAACTCTGTGTTTAACAGCAGATATTTTTGGCCCTACCACTTACTTCTTGGCAGCACAGTTTAAGCACTGGTGATCTTGTAATATCATGACTCAAATATATCCAGAAAGCAAGCAACATTTTCAAATTGCTGTTGGCTAAGGTCATGTTTTGCAAACTTCTAACTGATATGAAGTGAAGCTTACCTATTTTTTTTGGAATTTTCATCTTTCCCTCTTTTAACTCCAAAAATTCTTGTTATCAGAGCACTAAAAAGAAGCGTAGATGAATTTCGTACCTAAAGGAAAAAATAAGAACTACACTTTAAAAATCTCTTTGAAATGTACCATTTTTAAAAAAAAAAATACAGCCATTAATGACAAGTCAATAGAATAACAGCTCAGTGAAAAGCATGCTACAGGTCAGTACATGGAAACTATTAATTCAGAACATCTTTCCAATGAAGAAAGTACTACTGGAAAGTTCAGGTTCTTTGGAGATGTCTATCTTTATTATAAGGAATGCATACAGATTTTCAGTGGTTCAAAGGATTAACCCTTATGCACAGCAGATCATGAAGTGTTCTACCTGAATATGCCATATGGGATCTTAAATTCAAGAGCAAAGTAACAGTCAGAGTGAATGCAAATACACTTCTTACTAGTTAACTGCACTGACTCAAAATTTAACAGCCAGAGAGACTTTAACCTATAACGTAACCTTTGTCCCTACTTTTTGTGGATATAGCACTTCATATTAATAAAAACTAAACAAAAAAAAAGACCAAAATTATGACTTTTTTGCAGGTCTACATTTTTTTTACCATACCTTAAAATATCATATTCCAGAAATTGTAGTACTGCCATTTATAAACATGACCAAAGCTTCACTGAACAGGACCACTCTATATCCTGTTAAACTAGAGAAGCAAAATTAAGAATTAACTTACTGCCCAGACAGGTGATGTAAACCCTAGAATTGATGCTTTTATTCCATCTGCAACATAAGGCATGATGTTTTCACCTAAACGTGTATCCCTGTACAGTGCCCGGAGGATATTTAAAGCATGAACCTGTGGTGGAAGAAGAAATATATGAAAAATCCAAATTCATTAGTAAGTATCTTAAATTTAGTTTCTGTAATTAAAACAGTGAACATGTAAAGCAAAAACAATCTATATACACATTTAGAGCACTTTATTTCCATATTAAATACAGGAAATACTGCTGCTTAAAAATGCATTAAAATAGTGCTGCAGTAAACACTGTTAAAAACTTACAGTTTAAAAATATATGCCTCTAACAACTATAGTCCAGACATTGCAAGTGAAGGCCAACATTGTTTTATCCTTAGCTTATCATAGCTGTAAAAATAACTTTTGAAGTTCAGAATCATCTTTTTCAACATTCTTGACATGCTGTAGATACTGTGAGAAAAAATAAACTACAACTCACAGGAGGGCAATATTAAGCTAAAACTGACAGCCAGGCAAGCTTTACCATGTGGAGCATTTTCTGTTATTTCTCTACCCTCTGTAAGGGAAGGTGGTAATACACATGGGCTCACAGACATTGGCAAGGCTACATGAATGCATACCAGCAGAAAATCTGGCAGAGTCATTTGGACATCCTTCTGTGTATTGTGAACAAATTATGGCTTGCACTTACAAAGAGAACGTAAATGATAACATTTTGAAGATAAAGGTCTTGCCTTTAAAATAAGTTTTTTTAGTATTCCAAATGTATGTTCTTCAGTTTTAGAAGTTACTAAGTATGACTAAAATCAGTTTTCATGTAGTGTTTTACTATGATTCATGCATAAATAACTCATTTATTTACTTTAAAAGTAAGCAAAGCTTGCTTGTTCATTTACAAACTTGTAAAAAGGAAGTTGCTTATCTGTCTGTTTAGAAATATACTTTAGGCAGTAATTTGCTCAATATGACTTCATTTACTGTACTAGAAAAAAACCTATGAAACTATGCCCAATCCATTTTTCAGTATGTTTTACAGTAACTTCATAACGTCTGCACATGCAAACACATTTTAAAATCTAGTATAGATAATAAGAACAGAATATCCTCAATAAAAACACATGCCTTCCTTAACTGTTTGAAACAGTGTAAACACACTTTTGGCATATGCCTTCAGATGAGAGGCTGAATTTTACCTGTGGAATTACACTTAAAGATTCACTCAAAGGTGCAGCCAGAGATATCAATTCTTTCATTGTCATTTTCAGCAAATCTGTTCTGTTCTTTGGCTCTGATGCCAACAAAGCCTACAAAAAGGAGGGAAAAAAAATAAAAATCAGGTGTTTCTAGCCATTTTACTGTTCTATGAGTTCTGCTCCCATTCCTGTATTTACCATACCACAGCCTAGCTTCTGACCATACAGAATGACTAAGAAAAATTTGCAAATTATTAAGTTTCAGTTCCAACTCAGCTTTGTTCAAAGCTTCTCAGAATAAAAATCATAGCACTTTGGAGAGCAAAAGTATCTGCTGTACTACACATACTTACATTTTCTAGTATGGATTTATTTATTTTTTTTTTTAGGTTAATAACATCTATTTGAGATGACAAGGGCCAGCCAAATAATAAATTCTGGTTTTCAACACAGGATGAAACAAGCAGAGCATCTTTGAAAAAAGAGAAGTGATGCATCCATCTCCAAATAGTATTTCAGTGCATAGGATATCCAATGGAGATGAAAATACTCTAAATTAGTCTTCTAAAATGCAGGAATTTAGAATAGTCTCTCCTTCTCTAGTAGCTCTTGCTGAATTTTTCCAAGTTAGTACAAATGAATAATCATAAATCATTTATTACCAATAAAAGATTATTATCCATTTGTGCTTTGGGGCCTAGAGTCTGTTCAGCATCAGTAAGAACCAAGTGAATTACAGAGTTTAGGCAGAAACAGAGTAGTAGTTTCTGTCAGCTTATCAGTATCTTTAATGATAGGAGAAGCAGAGAGGGCAGGTGGGAAAAAAAAGGTGTTTGTGAAGTATAAAAGAGAGGCAAATGACCTGAAGTCTGAAATTTCATAATGTTAAAGCTGAAAATCATATTTTCCCACCCACTAACTGAAGCTGCACCTTTGCACTATTCAGTAATAACATTCCTATTTTAAAGAGGTCATGGAATGGTTATAACATTAAAAATTACATATTCTTATTAAAATAGGTGTATTTTAGGTTAACAAGAACACATCACAGGATGTAACTAGCAAAGAGATCACACTGCATTAATAAAATAACCTTCTTTTACTACTGTTAGGATACACATTATAACTTGGATTTTTATTATCTAAATGCCACGTGACATTGAAGGTTCAATCCATTTTACTGAGTCTACAGGGCTATTCAAAAGTACTGCCAAAGAACAATATCACCTTTCTTTACTATAAAATTATAATCTGAGAACAGTTTATTTCAGACTAATCCCAATGTTAATTTCAAACTTTCCTGTTAATTGACTAGACTTAGTACTCTTCCAGAAGTGTCAAAATAGAAGCCTCTGACCTGTTTATCCATAGAGCTGTGGCACAGTGCAAGTTTTGTCCTAAGGAGTCAGTAGGCCAACTGCAGACTACACAGGTTTTCTGCAGTGGGATATTCACCAAGTCCTTGCAGTAACCTAACTTTTCACATAAAAAACTGATTCAAACATGCTTTTTTCCCCCCCCACACATTGTCAAGACAAAAACTAGATAATGTCCACCAGATTCAAACTGTGTAGTGTGAATGAGGAAACTAGAAAACACAAAATTGCCAAATTCCATCTGCAGACAAATTACTCTCAGAAGTGACAAAAATATTTAACTGCTGAAATTGAACAGGAAAAGTGTTTCTAAAACCTACTAGGGCACTAGTAATGCTCTACTTCTGATCTCTGCTGCCTTGCACACACATCTAGCAAAGCCAGGAACAAGCTGTCACTCATATAAGAGGTCAGACAGAAGCCGGCTGCCTCAACTTTCTCAGGGCAAACTCAGAGTAGAAAACAAGCAAGATGAATTATTCTGGCAGGGAGAGCTTGCTCCCAGCAGTCTTTCAGTTCCTTGGAACGTGCTTGAGATTGCACTTCACAGAGTGGAGTAAATTAAAAACCATATAGTTACTCTTGGACTCCTGTCTTAGAAAACTGGTGGAAAATCAAGATCATAGAGGTTAATTTAGGGGAAAGGAAATATGGGTCCTTTAAGGAACAAAGGAATGGAAATAGATGAAGTATCATATGCAAAACCAACTCTGCAGTGGTTGACCCCACAAGGATGTAGAAGAGCTGCTGCATACAAATGTGGGGCACTCAGTGAGAGGTGACATAAGCAGGGACAAAACACTGCCATCCCGCCATCAGTTCTGAACTTGGCAGAAGTCAAAGAGGCTGGGATTAATGGAGCTGAAGGTAGCACAGGGAGTGGGAAGAATGTGGGAGCATGGCCCCACATTCACAGATGAAAGTCTTCAGTAATCTACTCCTTCACTGCACTTGAGACTGTCAGTCAACACCAGTTAGTGTGACACTATTAACTTGTGCTTTATTGCTGTTGAGTGGCCTTCCCAAGTTCTTTGCAGTATTTAATAGGCCACCATTTTACAATTCTGTGTAAAACAAGGTCTGTTCATATTTTATCCCTCCTGCTTCATACTGAAGTAGCCCATAGTTACATGGTTAACAAAGCCTTACCTAATCTGTGAATTAATCTATGAATTTGCCAAAATTATTACACTCGTAATAATGTAAAATTGTAACATAAAGCCTAAACACAGTCTTTAGAAATGCCATTGAAATCCACCACAAACCAAAAATCTCAAGAGCCAATAGAACTGTGGTGCCAAACTACAGTTTATGGTTTAACTACAAAAGGCTTCTTGGTTGCATAACAGCAATCAAAGTCTGTATAAAAAAAAAAAGGAAAAAAATAACTGTTTGATCAAAAGGAGTTGGAGTGGGAAAAATAAATATTTAATTTCATTTTTTTAAATGTCCCTTCTGAAGAATACATTTAAATCAGAAGCAGTGACATTAGTTGGTACCTGTATGTAGAATGGAATGCCTGCACTCCGTCTGGTTGCACAAAGTGTGGAAGAATGATCACAGGATTTGATTTCTTCTAACACACAGTTTAGCCAGTGCTCTGGCATCTTGTGCAGACTCTCATTGTTACATCTACATCAAACAGATACATAAGAAACATGAAACAAAGTAATAAAACAAGAACAAAGTCAAAGAAAGCATTTAGTGACCTTAAGAAGTATTTCTTGCTGTATGTTAACATCTCCAAGCATATACACTGATTTTTATTATGAAATAAAAGGAATTTTAAAAAAGATTACATTTTTCCAGTGTTGGTACAAATTATATTAACCCTCCTTATGAGAGCCACTAGCAAAATACATTTAACTGAACAGGAAACAAGGTTCTGTGCTTCCATGCTGCAACAATTCTCTTGTGCCAAAAATTATTACCATCCTCTGGAGGAAAAAACAAAGACATATGCACATCAGCCACTGTGTAGGAAGTGACACTTAACAAATTGTATCTTTGTTGCCACACAGTAGCTGATGTGAGACCCTGACACTAATAATCATGTTTGTAACCATACAAACAGAAACTGAAGCCCCTCAAGGTAAGTACACAATGTAAATAACCTCGCAAACCTCAGAGCAATGGAAGCAATCAAAAACAAGACCCATAGTGCTCTTTTCAATACTAAGTCAGTTAAACTTCTCATAAAGTACCTAAATTGCCCTCCTATCATCAAATACTCCTCCTTTGCAGTTATAAAACACAGCATTTCCTGAAAGCAAAGGACTTCCAAGGACAAAGAAAAGCTCAAGTCTGCTTCAATTACTGGTGCTGTTCAGTTCAACGAAATGTACCACATTCTGTGTGCAACACCAGCCCATTAATCTTATGTCAATGTTCCAAAAGGATCATTCATTGTTACAAAAAGCTCTATTAACAGGACACTGTTATTAAACCCTGTCACACTGGTTTGACAAGTGATTCAGAGCAGAAGAAATAATTCATCACTGTGGGCAATACAACTGTAATTATCACAACCATGCAGGACTTACCTTACCTAAAAATATAAACTATAATTAAATTCATGACTAAATTGTGAGACCTTACAGTAAGACTACAATCAAGTTTTCTACCTGGGTGACTGAAATAAAGAATTTAAAAGAAAAGGTAAAAGACAACAGGTACTGATGTGAAAACCAAAATCTAATGGAAGGTCTGCATATATTCCCTTCTTCCTCCTCCTCTTATTAAAGCAAGAATTCACATTGGCTAAAAACCTGATCATGAACAATAAATGAGGCTTTAATCTGCAGTGAAACACTCCTTTCCTTCATTCACAGAGAAACAGAAAACTAGTAATGCAGAGAACTGAGGTCACAGGAAGTGCCAGACAGGTCAGCAGGAAACACAGAATGCTTCTTATTCTTCAGTAATTCCTGCAGGATTTTCACCGTATTTTCTACAGGTATTCTCCCCATTTTTTAAGGGCAGCACCTCTTCAAAAGGGCAGTCAGAATGCAAAGCACTAGTCCAGAGCTCAAGAGGAACTAAACTTCACAAGCAACACATCACCTGATACCACAGCATAAAAGTAAGGCACTTTCTGCCCCAAGCCTATGACAGAGGCAATCAGATTAACCTGGAAACTCACAGTGAGCTCTCTTTTCTTTAACTACTCTTTTTCTTTTGCTGGTAAGTGGCTTGCCCTTGCTTACTTTCAGGATGCATTCTTAAACTCACTTTTGGGTACACAATGAGGATACAACTCTAGAACTGAAACCACACAAAACTTCTCACAGATCTCCTCCATGAGCCTCAGCAGTTAAAACACTACTTTGCAGTTCTCTTCATCCACATCAACACATTCTGCAAAATCTCCTCATTCTGATCATGGAGGCACCTGGTCCTACCTCCATAGCTAAGCAGAATTTAAATGTCTCCATTCAATCATGCAAAGAACAGTGCTCATCTCTCTTCACTACGTTATCTTAACACGAACACCTCATGAGAAATACCTACACCTGCTGGGACACAGAGAAGTAGAAAGTAAAGCATTAAAGAAATATTTAGAAGTTGCTATGTAGCACACTGAATATTTTATTCTTAAGTAAACTGAGGGATTTTTCTCCTCTCAGGATTAGTAGAAAGAGAAGTATACTGAAGTCAAATAGACTTCAGACTCCCTTAAAGCCATATTGCTTCAATCTTGCCTCAAGTAATACTACCTTGTTAAGTCACCTACCAATGCACTTTTATTTATTAGAAGGTGAAAGAGTTACTGCTGTAGAGTTAGAAATATTAGAGACTATTGACTTTGCAATGGAGATGACTACTCCCTTCCATTTGGCAGCTCAGTCTCCTTGTGGTCTGGCAAAGAGAATATTGTCATAAGAAGGAGGTGGCCCTAAATTTTGAGAATAATGAAACTTTACAATAAAAAAAGAAAGCCTCAAGATCAAATGTCATTCTCCAGAATGAAACAGCAATTATTTCTACCAGATCAAACAAATACTGTTGATAATGAAAATATAACACAGTAAGTTGATACACAAATTACTTAAGATGAAGTACATTAAGCATAACCCACAATTTTCTGTCTGTTAAAACAATTTCATACATGCCCCAAACCATTTCTGTGGTCAGTATCAATGAGTACAAAAGCCTGGCAATCCTAAGTTAAAGCTAAACTCCTCTCCCTAAGTCATATAACTATATTTTCTCCTATGTGAAATAAATGGTGTGTTAACAATAGGTCAGTCTTGAATTCGGCCTTCCTGGATGCAATGCCCTGAGGCATAAACATCACATGACCAGAAGCATTTTTCTACGTGTGTATATCCAGAATCCAGTGCATCAAATCACAGTAAGCAGTTCCTATCTAGGGAAAAAGTGTGTTTCTTTCACTATTTTTTCTCTCTCAACAGGCCTCTAGTATTATTCTTTTTCACCTAAGTAATATGACTCCCATTTTTTTTTATAGACACAATACTGCCCCTGGTACTTCTCAGACCAGAATCTAACTTCAGAAACACATTACTATTCAAGTGATAAGTCTGCTTTTAAGAACAACTCCTTTGAAACTACAAAGTCCTTCCACTTGAATCTTCCTTTCCATAGCATCTGCTCCACATGAAAAAAAAAAAATCCAGATTACGTAGGGACATGCAGAAGGGCTTGAGGTTTCTCTATCAGTAAAGCAGAGCAAGGAGAAACTTGGGTGGCTTAAAAAATTCAGAAATACACTATCATTACCCCATCTCTCTCTCACACCAAGCAGGAAAATAAATAGGAGTGAAAATACAAACAGTGTTAAAAATTAACACACCTTCAACCTGAGCAGTGTCTTAACATTGTATCTCATACTTCCTTATGTAATCTATTTCCTAATGCTACAAGCATCTCAATATATAAGAACAGTTTTTCTCCCCCACTTTCTTTGTCTCCCTTCAACACTCTTTCCTTTACATCTGTGATTACACTTTTGCTGAAAAATTATTTACAATTTTGGTAAGTTTCACTAGCAAGTCCATTAGTGATATTTCCATTTTACAAGTCTTCCTGGCAGATCATAGCAGGCTGGGAAAGCAAAGAGTTACAGTCACTTCAGAGCAACAAATTGAGATAGAAGCAGAGTTTACTGCAAAGATTAGCAGAGGTCTATTCCAGTTCCCCAAAAGAAATACTACAGAAGATCAGACACTGACTAGGTACAGGTAAGTAATTTTCACTGATACTGACAGATTACACACTTAAAATAAAAGCGTGATTTTTATCTCTTTCTTTTATTAAGTTACAGTTTTCCAGTAAACAATTATGGACCTAACTTACCACATCCCCTAAAATAGAGGTAGATTTCCAGAAAAGATATCACTGAAAAAAGAAATGCAAAGCAGGAAAAACGTCACTTGGGACAGAGAAATTGCTTAACTAATAAGGATTACAGGAGATTCAAGTTTTCAAGTTTAAAACAGATTTCTGACTTTGCTGAACCACCATGTTATCAGACCAAATGAGCATTTTAAAATTTCTCCAGGCCTTTGACAGGAAATAGTCTTTTATAAAAACACATTGCTTATTTCATTAATATGAATGTTGCTTGTTATGTAACTGTATGGTTTTCTGAAGGTGCAGCTGCAGGCAACATTAAGCAGGCATGACAAAGGGAGCACTACACTCCCAGAAGGAGTATCAACAGGGAAACAGAAGAATGGCAACTTGCATATTAGAGCAGACTCAGCAATTTACATCCAAATTTCAGGACAGATCAATTTCATCAGGTTTGTAAGAACTCTCTGCAGAGGAAACATTTTTCTTTCACCACTATCTCAAACAGGTCTGAATACCATCATTCTGTCTCAAAAAAGGTCTGCTCTTGGTTATTATAAATACTGGTGTTTAAGAGCTGTACAGCTAAAAGCAAGCTCAGATAAAAGAGTGCAGCATAAAGTTTTAAAGAAGTGCTTGGCTATAAGTAATAAGTTCAACTGGAGTAATTCATAAATGCCAGGGAAGATTTTTCACTGTGTTTTACAGAAAGAACGAATTCAAATGTCAGGGATGCTTCTGCACATCTTGAGTTCAATCCTGTTCAACAAGGTATCATGCTAAGCTGTACATTACTATAAGCTGCCCTGGACAAAAAATTTCTCCTCCGGAATTTGTGGACACAGCAGTAAATTAATACAGATTCTGACATATATGCTTTAAGACTGCCCATGAGCCACTCAGCTATGGAGAGAGGTAGGCTAGTTGCGATTTACTTGCAGAATGGAGCCCCCCCAGCTGTAGCAGGGACATGGAAAGATTCCATGACAATCAACAGACCTGCAAGGCAGCTGCACTCACCAAGACTTAATTCACCCCTTTTGGAGGAGAGTCTCAAAATATTCCTCATATCCCAAGAGTACCAAACCAAAGAGTCATTTCCTGCTCTGGTATCAGTCTCCTTTCTCCTTTGTTTTAAATACAAATGTAAGTGTTGAGACCTGTAGTTCCTGGAAAATATTGTCTTTCATTGAAATGAATGCACATCCACAGAGCTGCTCTCCAGTTCTTATGAATCTTTCTTCCCAAAGGAACACTTGCTCTGCTTGAAATACCTTAACTTTAAAAATGCTAGGCAGTATGGCTAACCAAAAAATTGTAACTGACACCTGCTAATTCAGAAGAGGAAGCTTCCTTAATTTTGAAAGGCTTTTGTTTTGAATGATACATACATATCACTTAATGTTTGAATAATTTTCAGGCATGCAGAGTTTTCTCAGCTCTTCATTTTTCAACCTAAGGCTGCTGTTAAGTGGATTGTGCTCCGTTAAATACAATGGCAGAAAGCAGGAGAGGCAACAAACACACCAGCAACTTTTCCAAAGTCTGGGTAGATTTGCTCTACTCAGCTTTTAAAAGAAATTTAAAAACTGCAAATCAAAGAAAAACAGTAAGTCTCCTATAAACTGACTGCACATTTTATATGGTTTCCATTATTTCCTGCTTTTTACTTTGCCTTTGCTACAAGACAGTCTTGCAGACTGACTGAGATCAGACCAGTGGGGCTGTACCTGTTTAGATTACTCCTTTCTCATCTCAAATAGACTCGTGGTAGTAAAAGGTCTGCTTGTTGGTTGTTTTTCTTTTTTAACTGTATTACTCTAATGGCCAGACTCTATTCATGTCGATGGGAGAAAACTTACATAACCTTAGAACTTCCTGAAACAAGTTTTCATGGTATAGAAGAATATCCCAATATCTTAACAAGTATATATAAAACATATGGACAGGCAAAAAGATAAGCCGTAATTTTTTTTTTTCCTTCTTGAGTAAACAACCAAGTGTTAAAGCAAGGTTGTGTGAACACTCAACAAACTCCTCAGGCCAATTTGAAAACCCTCAGATTGCTATCACCTGAAAGAAAACAATGTACCTTGGAGAGAAAGATCACCAAGAGAATCATGGCATGCAGTTTAACAGCCCACTGGCACACAGAATGAACACCACCATGTGTCAAGTACCATTATTGTAGCAGTGCTGGTGCATGGATGCAGCAGCCTCACCCAGCATCCTGTAGCAGAGACCAAGCCTCAGTTCTGTTGAGAATATTTTCTGAAGGGACACACAATGAACCTGATCAGCCAGCCAGTCTGTACTAAAAGCACCAAAACTGTTTCCAGTATGAAGTAAAGAAGAAACAGATCCGCTCATCAAACTGGCTGACGTGCAGCAAAAGGGGAACATGGGTTACTTAACCCGGCATTGGTATGAAAATGCAGGCACCTCAAATTGAAAATCTGACTGGTTTTTCATACTTAAAAAGAAAAACAACAGCAAAAAAAAATCCCACCAAACTCTCCCTAGTCGGTAGAAATTTTGAGTTGTCTTATTAAAACATGGATGGGATATAAACACTTTATACCGCTAAGAAACATAACCAGCACTTGAAATCAGTAACTAAGCATGTAATGGAAATTCCAATGATCCTGCCCAGACCTCAGGATCATTCTGTTCATTTAGTATTTCTAGGAAACTATAAAGTTACAAGGGGAAAGAAAAAAGCCAGAGTGCGTATCACACCCTGTGATGTACTCTCAAGTAGTCTTCCAAATGTCACAATAACCAACTCAGTGACAGGTAATAGAAGTTTCCAAGAAAATGTCCTGGCTAAGGCAAGAAGTCTGGCATACATTTTCATAAAGGACAAGAAAAGGGGAGCGAGATGGAAGAATTCTACACTTCTACTTTTCCCAAGAGTTTTTAAGAAGTATTCAGGAAACTAACATGTCAGAAATGAAGAAAAATGCAGCAAGCATTATATGTCTGTATCATTTTTCAATGCCTAAGCATCATCTCTAACCATAAATATTGCAGTCCAAGTCAGTTACAGACATCATGTAACTGTCACAATCAAGCCTACACCAAACTTAAATAAAATCCACATGAAAGCAAGGATCTGCTTTGCACAGCCAGATTCAGGATCAATGCCAAAATTTGGTAAAACTTGTATTAAGAACACAGTAAGTTGCCCATCTTATACCTGGAAAGCATTTCTGTAAGTTGCACGAAGCCAGCATATGCCAATTCAAATGCACCCCTGTGCCTTGACTGCAACAGATGATGTTTAAAGTAATCACCAATATTTTTAACCTAAAAAAGAAAGAAAAAGTTACTAAACCATTTAAAATCACATATACATAACTTATTTATATATGCAAAATATTTTCCAGTTCAAAGCAGCAATCCTCCCCTGGTTGGAAGGGCCATAGGTACAAGCAAAAAGCAAATAGAAGTCCTGTAATAAACAACCACTTACTTTAATGGTAAAAAATATTGAACTCATTTTCTTAGGTTAAACAAGTAGTTCTCTATTATTTTTAAAAGTAAAAAAATATAAAGGACATGAAATTGGTTATTTGTCCATGATGGACATACTCAGATTTAAGAGAAGAAAGAGACAAGTCTGATTTTCAGGGGAAACAAATACAGAATCCTTCTTGTTTGCCTACATTCTTGCCTGAAACCCCAAAGAAAACCCCAACTAAAGCACAACAGCAGAAAAAAAAATCTATAAAATATTTAATATATGAAATTCAAACTCCAAAAGTTGCACTGAAGGGCAACAAATCTACATTAGTTTAAGTAATACATAGATAAATACAGATTTCTGATGTTCCAGAATTCTGCATAATTGCTGTTGATCATTAGAAACAATTTTAAAATGAAGATGATGTTGTAGTAACGTGAGCTATTCCCAAAAGCATTGAAATTGTAAATGTGATAACTGAACTTTCACTTATAGTTATTTTCTAGAGCTCTATTACAATACAAAGCTTTTAAATCTGTTTGGAAGTTTACAGATCCACACGACCTCATTCCATGAAGCATAGGCTGTCTTGTTTGTTGGGTTTCTGTTTTAATTCTGATCAACTTTCAAGGTCTAAATCAAACTGCCCACTTAATTTGTTTAAAATGCTTAGCACATACTTAATGCCCTTAGTCAAATTTACTTCAGAAGTCCTTCCTCAAAGTTCTCCAATAAGTTTTTCCAAACCTTCAATATAAAAAATATGCCTAAAATCACAGCAAGATGCTTACAAAATTCTGTTTGTTCTGTTATTATACAATTACCCTAATACTTTAATCATTTGAAAAGTAATTAAGTTGTCAGGGAAGTAAATGTCATATCTACCTTTATGGGTTTTCAACCTCCTGTTAAGTAATTTGTATCACCCAAACAATAATTTTTAAAAAAAAATCTGAGACAGTCTACATATTATTTCCTGCAGCTAAAACTCACTTATGTGAAAGACACAATAACTGGAGCTAAATATTTGAGCTAAAACGGTTATTTCTGAGTGCATTTTAAGGTAGCTTTTGTAGCCACAAGGCTTCATTTCAGCCTTCTAGTCCAAAAGGAGGAGTAAGTACTCTTTATTCACAAGGACTGACCCACGGACAGGGCAATTCTCCACGTGTGTAAACAAAACCAAATCAAGAAATCCATACACATACAGATCAATTTACCAGCCCGTCCCAGTACCACACTTATGCTTTTAGAATTCACACAAATTTATTTATTCTTTGGTCACATAACTTGACTATTTATATTTCTGAGCTTCTTGCAACAGCCACGTAGACTAGAAGTTTGCATCAAACTGAACTCACAGGCTAGAAGCAGCACCACCATAACTCAGCTCTTGGTCAGAAATTCAGAATACAACAGGTGAATCTTACTAACTCAATGATCAACAACGTACAGGGCTACATTGTAATTGCTGTAATTGCTGAGAGCAATTATCTGGGTATTCAAGACAAAAATTCTCTCAAAGATGTTCCGAAAGATTAATACAGGCCATGGGACAACCAAGTCTTTACTTCTGCTGCCTGTTTCTTTTCACTTTGGCACAGAGCTCTGGCAAGCTTATCTCCCGAATTTGTCTTAAAACTTCCCAGGTGAGATAAACAGAAGTTTGAGGAAAAGCTAAATGTTCCTCCAGACTTGAAGCATTCACTATTTTCACGTCATATGACAAAAACAACACAGAATCTTCATTAGATGTCTTTCCATTACCTGGCTACATGATACTATTTATATTGATGAGCCTGCCATCTCTGGATTTTTAGGATCAGATGGAAAATGAAAAGTAGAATATGCATTTGAATAGAGAGACTCCTCCAGCTATGCACTGCACTTCCTATGTTTTATTTCTAAAGGCAAGGCCACCATGTAAAATAGCTGATGTTTTGAAGACTGTCACATAAACCCAATCTCCTACTCAAAAAACAAGGAGAGTGCAAATCCGATGTTGCCCCAACTTCTTACAAACAACAATGAAGTATCATGCAGGAGCTGCCTCCCTGCCAACCTCTTCCTCACAGGTACACAGCACAATAGGCAGCATTACTACTGCAAAGAGTAGCCCCCCAGCACCCCACTGCCTGCAAGGAAGCAGTTCTGTTGTGCCACTTCCTAATGTACACCAGCACTGTAAGACACTGTCTTCCCATCTGCATGCTCCATTAAAAAAGCAGGCACAATCAGTCAGAAGACTGAGCAAATTCAATGCTCATTATGATTTTTAGTGTAAGTTACGACAGCATTGATCCCCTGAGGGACAATTCAATACAGTTACTGGCCCAGATGTGGAGCAGGGTACAACAGGAGGAAGGTTTGCAACAGGATGACACACACTGGCCAAGGGATGCTATGAGATTTTTTTCAACAATTGCTTAGCCCTGGCTCAAGGCAAGTTGACCTAGGTTTCTCTCCAAGTTTTATTTTTCTGTATTCTTAAATCTCTTCCAATAGTTACAAAACAAAGAAAAAGAATGGGTAACTTGAAAGAAAAGTTCTATATGCATAAGATAACAAAATCCAATTTGCTTATTTGTCAACACTGAAAAGTGTTTAATAAGTCTGAATCCCCAGCAGTTAATGGCATGGACATTTTTTACCACTTCTGATGAATGAAACCTCTTCCTGTTTATTTCTGTATAAAACAAGGTAATGACCTAAAGTTACAAAAAGTACAGAAAAGATGCCCACATTTTTCTTCGTGTATTTTCTTGCAAGCCTGAGGAAAATCAGGATTTCAAACTGATGTCTCATCTATTAGCATTCTCCAAATGAGAATGCAGGACTTTTGTTTTACAGGAAGACATCTAAAACATAAACAAGCTGAAGAAGCATCTATAGGAAAAGAAGGTATCTTTATAAAATCACAGAAAATCCTGAGCTGGAAGAGACCCACAAGGACCATGGAAATCCAGCTCCTTCCTTAATAATGTATTATTTCTGAAAGAGCACCTATCAATGTCTGCTCTTCAGAAACAGATGTTACAGTTAGAACTGACTCATTCTAAAACACCAGTTCCTCTTTGACTTGGCGCAGATTAAGGAATGTAATGGTGGAAATGCATATCTGTTCTCTCATCTGCCCTCCAGACCCCGGCAACAGTACAAGCACAGCTGTTAACCAGATGAAAACATGAGGACTGGAGACAATGCAAACATAAAGACAGCAACAGTATTTCCATGACACCACATTAGATAAGAAATAAAATCTTGAGTACATATTGCTGTTTTGTATTTTTAAATGTAAAGTTCTAACACCTAAGGAAAAATTGAGTGTTTTCTGTTAGAAAGAAAGAGGTTAAAAAGTAGTCGGTCTTTCATATGTAAACTGGTTTTGTTGAAATATATGGAAATTAAAAGGTCATCAATTAAAACAGAAATTTAATAAACACAAAAAATTTCCCAAATAAATGCCTGTGGTAATCTAATTTCTTGCAAACACTGAACTCAACGTTCTGCAAGAGACCCAGATGGCATATTAAGATTTCTGATTTCTCAGATCAAAAAAATCAGAGGAAAAAAATCCAGTCACATTGCATACAAATTAGTCAAAACAATGGATAGGGGGGAGACAACACTAAGAGACTAGTCAGCATGTTTGACTTTCAAAACTCTTGACTTTGAAAGCTAATTAAGGAAGAACTTTAAGCAGAATCTCAATATGCAGAGTTCAAAATGAAGCCAGTTTAGATTTTTTTTAGCAATTCTATTAGAGACTAATATAACCTGAGAGAGGGACAACAGGGAGGGTAGCAGGCAAGCATTGGTATCCCTAAACACAGCACACATCTCATAAATAACCCAATACAATTAGAATGAATGAGTTTCTTAGTTACATGTAATAACTTCTTAACTTATCTGTTTCTATTGTAGTTATACTTTCTGAATACCACTAGATCAAAACAGGACTGATAACCAAGTATAACAAAGAAAATCCTTAGCCCATGGCAATTAAAAGGAATTTAAAAGCCACAACTTTTCCCAAATAGAATACAAATGTAAGAAAAAAAAATTCTGAAAACTGTCTCACCACCACCCAAGAAGAAATTGCAGGTTTTATAATAAAAATTATTTCCCTACCTGTTCTACAGTAATCAACCCATCTGAAGGTTCAGATGTGGTCTGTGAAGGCAAAAGTTTACACAGTGTCCCTAAGAGCAGAGATACTTCCTTCATGCTTCTCCAGCAACATACAAGAACCATTTGAGCTGTGACGTCACACACTTGCCTGTCTTTGCCTTAAAAACAAAAAAATAACAAATGCAATAGTGTAACTCAAGGTTTTCTGAGGCAGGTGTGTAATTTAAACTTCATTTACCCTGCCTTACGAAACACAATTAACCATGAGAAAACTTCTACACTTGCCTGCCCAAAAGATAATTTAGTCTTGTTGACCCTGATTACTTTCCCTGCTCAACAGTTGCTTTAGTTTCTTGGACTTAGAAAAGGCAGTAGTATAAACATTTTACCAGGGAAGTTCTGTTCTAAAGAGCATTCGTCTTTCGGCCACAATTACTATTGTACACTGAGCTACAGAAACAAGTACAACTTAGTAGGCGGGCATTCCCCCATCCATCGCTCCCGGCCGGTTCTCAGGGCGCGTCCCAGAAGGAAGAAGCGTTTGTGACGCGCCGCCGCCACCTGGTGGCCACTGCGGCTCTTGCACGTCTTTACTCACCCTTCTTCTCATGAAAGGAAACGCACGGCCCCACCAAAACACTTCAAACACGGGAAAAACCAACCGGGGAAAGGAAGTTCAAAAACTTGCATAAACTATTGAATTTTAAAATTTACGAATATTCTATAAATTTATTCTAAAAATAAATATGTTTATTATATATACTAAAGATGCCGAATTTTACCATTTCTTGTTATAAGGTTCAGTTTCATAGCTGCTATTCATCAAAACAGACAAAATACTACCTAACATTTCACTACTGCAACCTTTCGAACTGAAGTTGCTGCTTATGTAATTTCGTGCAACAAGTTGCATTGCATGAACATAGTCTCCACTAGCCTTGTGTACAATGGAGAGGAAAAATCACAGTAACACTTCACAACAAGAAATACATTAGAAGCACTGCTTGACAGAAAAGGTCTTCAAGATTACCTGGCCAGTGCGGTTAAGTCAACAGAGTCTAAGCCAGTATCAAAGTAACTAATTTTCATTTGTTTCTTAATAGAGATTAATCACAATCTTCCAGAAGCACAGTGAATTTGTCTTTAAAATCATGTCCATGGATAACTAGCTTCTGACAGGTAAAAAATGAAACATTACACAAGCAAGCAATTGCCAACTGATCATCCATATAAATGCTTCCTCTACAAAAAACACCTTGATTTAATTAGTAATAATGCCTTACCTCGCATTTCCATGCAAATATTTTTCATTGGCCTCTGATCAGCCAGCTCTCCAGATTCTCCTTTGCAGTGTTCTTTCAGAATTTTTGCTTGCATAAAATAATCATTTGTGTCCTGTGGTTGTATCTCATGCAGAATCATCTGCAGGCGACCTGCACTTTCTGCACATTAAACAAGAGGGATATTTAAGATAGTTTTTTCTTCTAGTTCCAGTTCTTCATACTTAAGCAATTCATTTTGGGTGTATAAGTACAAAAAAAGAGCTATGAGCATTAAAAAAAACCCTCACAAAACAAAAAAACCCTCACAAATTTCTATGGTGATTAGAACAATCAAGGAAAAAAAAAAACAAATTTACAGTCTCCAGTTTTGAAAGAGATGCAACAGCACAGTCTGCAAATGTTTGTGGATTTTTAGTGAAGAAGTCAAGAAAACTTCATCAGAAATGAGAAGAGTGACCTAAAATTATGACATAAAATGAGAAGCTGAAAGGGAGGGGTGCTCTGTCTGGCTCTGAATGACTGCAAAACAAAGAGACCTTCAGGAGCATCAGATTTGTAAAGAATTCTTTTGGGATGCTGTTTCGCTCTTTACCTGGATCACTGTCCATTGGAATAAGACCCTCTGGTGATGAGCTCTGTACTACTGGTGATACTACAGCAGAGAGGCTGTATGACATCAAAATGAGCCTGGTCACCACTTCCTTCCATTCAGACACCAGTGTCAAGTTACTTAAGGAAAAAAAAACAAAAAGCAAAAAACAAAATCACAACAGAAACACATCACAACATGGACTTAAATAATATTAGATTTAAAAGAAAGAATCAAAATTACAAACACTTGTCCAACAATATTTATGAAAACTATAAATAGGGTAGAGATTGGAAAGTCTTAAGGCTGAGTTTAACACAGAAAGTATCAAACACTGCAGCAGCCAGAAAGTGTTTGAAAAGCTACAGGTACTGGATTTCTTTATAAATAATACGGCATGATTTTCTGTTCTCTTTAACTTCCACTGCACTTAAATATGGAGTTACAACTTCCCATTTAGTGTATTTTGCTTAAAATATGGAGTTACAACTTATTTAGTGTATTTTACCTACTTGAAGGGTAATTGCTGCAAAGCCCCAGTTATACAGTGCACTCTCCCATACATGGGGAATGATGCTGCTGCTTGAAGCAGAGACTTCTTGGCTTGGAGTACTTCTTCTTCAACAATCACCAACAAAAGCTTGATAACTAAAATATTTTAAAGCACAGATTTGTATTGAACATTCATATATGGTATCTTCTAAGAAACAAACCCGCTTTAAGAAACAGGAACAAAATGTGTACACAACAATTCAACGGAGTACACATAGCTATTCTCTTTACTATACTTTTCCCTCTTTAGTCATTGAAATATATGTTTCCATTGATTTTCAGTTACCTAAGTTCCAGCAACATTTGTTATAGTCAATTTAATCTCTCTCTGAACCAAATGGCAGCTGTGAAAAGCACAACCACATCCGATGCTCATGGACAATCCCACAGCCCATGATGAAGTCACAAGGAGTTACCTACTCCATACTGCAAGTCAGACTTCACCCTTAAATTAATACAGTTATGAGTACAGCAGAATATTAAAGATCTGAAGTTCATGATTATACATTTGAACCTTACGTTTCCCACTAAACAACCTGAGCAATTTTCAAGGATACATGTGCCTATTTTAATTCTATTTATAGCTTGTGATATCTCAGTACCAGAATCTGAAAAAATTACTGATTCCAAGAAGGAACCACGGCTCACCACCAGCAACAGATACCCCAGAGCAATGAGACATGAGGTTACCCACACATTTCCTTCACTTACGGCAACTACAACCATGTCTCAAAATTGTTATTTCACTGCATATGAAGGAAGTATTAACAGAAAAGCCAAGAATAGCACAAAAAAGTACGAAATAGTGAGTTTACTGCAAAGCATATAAAATGTTTTATTACAAATAATGAACTTAAGTATTTTTGTTTCACTGAAGATTACTCAAAGTAGAGGAAACTTGATTAACAAATCTGCCAAACCTGCCAGATCTAGAGCCCTGTCATCTTTCATCCAGGGGCACTAAAACAAAAATATTCCGTATGTGAATAATGCCACATTAATGTGGATGCATATTCACAGGACTGCAAAATCACAAAATGGGTCCAAGTGAACAGAACTCCAAGGGGCAGCACTGCAATCATCGAGTATTGAAACAAATGCAGACCAAATACAGCTGCCTTCCCCCTGGGTAAGCGAACGCTCGGGGGAAAGAGAGCATCCTGCCCTGCACTTCATGCACTCAGCTTCACCAGGCTCACTGCTTGGGCCTCCAAAACACTTTCAAATGTCACTGGTCAAAACAATAACAAAAGCCATCTTAGAGAATATTCAACAGCCTCAACACAGAATGGACTAGATTAAGATCTTACTAAAGAATCAGGCTTAACAGCAAAACACAATATATTTAAAATCCTGTTAAAAATAAGCATCTCTTACTCACTAAGCCTCCCACCAAAAGCCTTATGGAAAAGCAGCAAACTTTCAATGCATATTAAAAAAACTTTTCCCCCAAAATCTTACCTGCCAAAGTGTTCTTCTCCACTGTACTCACTGATGTGTTTTCATCCAGCTGGGGGTTACGCTCAAGCCATTTTCCTAAACAAATGTGCTGCAGTTCTTCATGATATACTAAAAAGTTCAACAAATATGAAGCAGTGACACAATCATATGGCTTGGTACTTGTGCTAAGATCAATTGCTGCTTGGAATAGATGATCTAGATGTTCAGAATCCTGAAAAAAAAACAACTAAACAGTAACACTGCTCATTTAATTGAGCTTCTGGATTGATTTAATTAAGTTTCTTACCACCCTGGAATCTGAAAACCTGCTTTTCATTTAGTCAGCTGGTACATATTTCTTAAGAAACACTTGTTTTGTGCACTGATCACCTTAAATGCAAAACATGCATGTGCATGTATTTAGCAAGGATACAATTACATAGACAGTGAGGATGGGGATACCCATTTATAATGCAGTATTCAACCACACTGCACCTCACAGGGGTTTTTGGGTTATTTTTCAAATTTCAAGTGTTTTATCTGCTAATGGACATTAAAGAGATGGATAGTTTACTTGGTAGCAGTATTTGCTCATCTGTACTAATGAATTTAAAAAGAACTTTTCATGAAGTTATTACAGACAAATCAGCATCAATTCAATAGGCAAAATTTGTGAGAAATCCAAAAAAAAAATCATATAATGAAATCTGAGATCAATCAGAAAGGAAAGGAAAGAGGGAGCTGAATTTCCTAAAAATACCAGAGTAATCACGTCAAAATGTCTCAATTATTTCCAGAGGGAAGTCACAGCTAAGCCAAGAGCTCGCATTAACTATTTCTCTGATAGTTCACAGTCATACCCAATGAACCTCCCAAACTCCTTCATCCATTAGTGAAACAAGCCTCCTTAGATAAGGGTAGAAGCTGTATAAAAATGTACAGAAAGTGTCAGTGATGAACACTACTGCAGGCAACTTGGACCAGCTTCTAAGGTTCAGGATTCCTGCTCTGTACCTAACACAAGCATCTGGTATACTACAAAACATCCATCTTCCACAAAATTACTCCCTCTAAAATCTTAAAGTTCATACCTGTAAATTCAATGCAACATCACGTAGTTTCATCAAAAGTCTAAATGCCAGAATTTTTACTTCCTCAAAAGTACTGGCAAAACACTGGATCAATGTTTGGACACGAGCAGAATCAATCTCCTGATCCAACCGAAAAATTTGTGTCTGGCCTGTTCAAAGAAATTAATGCCTTAGATAGTTGTGCTGTAACTCCTTCCACTGTCTACACATTCTGCTTTGCTATACTAAAAGAAGCATTAAAATTTTTAGCTAAATTATTATCTTAATATTACTTTTCTTAATAGGTCTTAAAATACCATATTTACCATTGTTAGGAATAAGAAAGGCTTACCTTATTAAAAAACTACTCTTAGTAATACAGAAAATAACTTATTGCCAAAAACAGAATCCCATTTATTCCCTATTTAGTTTTGTTTAAAAACTCTTTTCCTGTAAGTATGCAATATTAGAAAATAGTTCCTTTCAAAAAAGACTTTGAAAGCTTCATTGTGTTTTGGCGCTCAGGTGTTTAGAGTTACTTTGTCATAGGAATAATCCCTTAAAATGCAAGCTGTTACAATTTCTTTTGGTTTTAATTTAGATATAAATGAGTTGTGAATTCTGGTCACTTGACTTAATGCCATAAAGAAGGCAGAAATTTAAGGATGTAAACAACTGCATCATACTACAGCACAGAATACAATAGCTGAATCACCTTTACAGAAGTAATGTCCAATTTATATAATCCTTGGCTGCTGCTATAAACAGCTGAGGATAACTTTCTAGTCTTAAAAAAAAAGCAGCACCAATATACTACATACTCATAATAGCAACATTAATGTGTTCATTTATCAAGGGGTTTTGAGAAATGATTTAGCAAGATGGCATTTTTTATTCCCTCTCAAAATCAATCTTAATCTTAGACAACTCCTTTCTTTAAAGAAAAGTGTTACAATTTAGGACTGAAACATATTTTTATGTTGGCCATATGATCCAAAGACAAGATTTAGCAAGAATATCAGTACTCCAAGGCTTTAACAAATACTTCTTGAATTAAGGTTGTCATAAAATCATGAAAATCATTTATTTATTTAAGCACATCATCATTGAATGGACAATAAAACTGCTTTTTATTTAGCATACTATCACGAGGATATGCAATATTTTTCAAGCAAGAGTTTTTGTGAATTCAGCTTTTCTAGCTATCAAGATATATGTGCAGGAAAAAGGACTGAAGTTATCAAATACATTGAAACTTGTCCAGAAGTTTTCCTCATAATAAAAAAATAAACCTTCCTAAAAACAGGCTATGTAAGAAAATCCAAATTTATAGAAGATATGCAACAAGCATTAATTATTTGCATTTACTTCAATACCCGCTTTTCCAATAAAACTTACTATCCTCTCCCTAAAGGTAAAACAAAAGCAACCCAGGAAATGCTATAGAAATTAAGGAGTAAGAATATCCTTTTACTTTGACAACCACTGACTAGCTGCTATAAAAGACACTTCTTCAATACCTCCCATTCCTACTATTAAAGTCTACAAATTAGACTTCTTACCTTTTGGAACAGAAAATATTTCTGCTATTGATTCCAAAATACTTAGTGCAGAAAACCTGGTTGGGTGTGATGAACCAGGAAACAATACCTCAAAAAGTCTGGCACATACAGATGACATGAAATCCTTGGGGGGGGAAAGAAAATAAAAATCACAACAAAAAAAATTAAGACTTGCTGCCCTACAAAAGCCTGAGTAACTGAATTCAGCGCATTCTGCTTTACCCCAAAAATTACAACCTTACAGTTAATTTTGGAAAAACAGGAGGCAAACATTCACAGTACAGACATAATTTCTTAAGAGTACATTGAAGGCTGGACAATCATTTGAGTTTTTAAATACAACAGTTTCCCTTCCCCATCCCCCCAAAAAAAGACAGCCGTTGTATCAAATCGGGAAAATTAGCTGACCAAGAAAAGCAGAACTTAAGGAACAGATTGACACAAAGATACTGATGATGTGAGCGTTTAAATAGGATAAAAAGGACAAATACAAAAGAACTCTTTACACTAAAGCTCTTGTCATTTATTCTCTCACTCACTGATTATTCTGGAGACCTAGAAGAAGACTGACGCTCAGCTAATCTCTATTTTAATCCCAAGTAACATACATCATTTAAAGCTCACTACTAAATGGCCACACATGACAGGACATTTACCCAATTGTTTTATTTTGATTGAGGGTACCTCTCCAGCCATTCCTCTCCTGCTGTTTCAATGCACATCACAGAGCAATCTTTCAAAATAACCTTTATTGCTTTTGAACAAAATTTACCTTAAAGACATCCTCCAAATACCAATGGGCATTCAGTTCATCAACAACAACATATTTAGTCAAACTTGCAGAAGTGCATCACAGTGGATGAGCTGCTCAACACTGTTTGCCTTTACACATTTTTTCCTTCTGCACTGCACTATTGCCCAACATGGACACAGAGCCTAACTTACCCAGTGGTGCTCAGGAACAACCTCAGAAAGCCCATCCCACCTCTATTATCTGCATCTCTAGCAGTCCACTTACTTTGTATTGCTGCAAAATCCTCAAAGGAGGCACTTTAGCTGAGTTCTCAACTAACTCTTGCTTGGTTTTATTTTGCTCCAATTTATAAAGCACTTGAGAACTTTCTTGTATCCTGCAAAATAACTTTTAAAAGAAAACATAGGTGAGACAAGAATCATTGACAGTGAAATAAGGGAAAGGCAGATTTTCAGCTTATTTTCGAAATCACACTGCTTGTAAATTTTAGGAAGTTTGCATACAATACAGCATAACACAGATCCTTCCCTATCCATTCCAAACCCAAGGTTTTGCTTCCCATCTCTCTTGTGACCAACTTTCTCTCGCCTCCCTCTACACCTCCAACACCTTCTTCCACCTCCCTCCTTGAATTCATGCCAAGCCCTCTCCTCCTACCTCATTTTCTGTGGAACTCTGTTCATCTATTAAAAAACTCAACACAGATAATTTCTACAGCCTCAGTGTCTCTTAGTTTGACTCACTTCAAAAGTGCTTCCTCCACCTCTTTTACTACTCATAAGTAATATTTCCTTTCTTACCACACTCCCATCTAGCACTGCTTTTCCATCTCATGTTCCTCAATCTGCACTAGGTATGAAAGGTAAGAGAGGCGATTTCACTTTTTTTTGCCAAACTAACTCCCTCTTATTTTTTCCCCCTTCTCAAATTAATTATTTTCTCCTTACACACTGCCTTTTTTTTGCCATAAACATCTTCCAAGATGTTCTTTATACATATGTAGTTCCTCATTTTATCCCCATCATTCTACCATGAGCTACATGTTTCTGGTCAGGTTCCTGAGGGTGATGAAGTGACTGAATTTGCTTAAGGTGTGACAAGTCCACATAAGCACAGCCTTGGGCCCCAGCAAAGGCAACACAAGGTTCACTGCTGACTCCAGGGCACACTGCTTTGCTATTAGCAAAGTGTGCAGGTCAAGCAACACCCATCACTATCCATGAAGTTGTTACCGTGCCTCTGCCACTTCATATTTTGTTTAAGCCATCCTTGCCTGTGATGACTTAACATCATTCAGCAGGGTAATACATAAAGAACATTCCTGGTCTCATCGCTTCTACTCTCTCCAATGGGCAACTTCGTAACATACTCTTCATTTCTATTTACATGGTGTTATAACTAACATAAGAAACACATTAGACATTGCTCATAGTTTGAAATTACCTTTCTCAGCAGAGAAACGATCTGTTGCCTTATGGAAGGAGATTGGTTGTTCAAGTTGTACATCATAAAAAATTGAATTAGTTTCATTTCCTCCAGAGACACAATTTCTGTAGTACGATGGGTTTCACAAAGTAAACCTAAAGCATCAATACAAACCTGAAAGATATGTACAAGTTCACCACAAGAGAGTTATTGACAACTATGATGACACCTTTAATACAACACTAACACAGTAACTAGGATCAAAGCAATTATTATAATTTAAAGGATACATAAACAGCTGTCCCTTTACCTGGCTGTGCTGATGAACCAGACCCTGTTTTATACACTCAGTGGATACAAGACCACTGCTCATGATATTTGAAAGTTCCAGATGTCCATGAGCCCTGGCTGTTCTCAAGCATGCCATTAATGCTCCAAGAGCTCCTCTAGTACTGCAAGAGCCTAAAGAAAATGAAAACCAGTAATAATTACTGTTTGATTAACACAAGAAATGTACTATTTGCAGTGCTTGTCAGAAACCCCCAATACTTTCAAACACATGACCCGCCCCCTTTGATTTCTACTCCATAAATCCCAAAAGACAGTGTTGCTATAGATTAAACAGGTTCTAAATCATCTGGTTCCCAAAAAGCTTAATCTCAAATATGTCATATGAAAAAAAAGACCCTGTGAGGGCTCACAAGCCATTATGTTAGAGTCACACTAAATTACTTTAAAACAAGAGAATCATAAATCTTGGATCCACATATTTACAAGAATAAACAATCTGTTACTGGACACACCTGTGTAAGAAATAAAAGAAAACTAGAAGGAGAAAATACAGAAATTTAACAAACCCTGGTAAAGAGAACCAAAAGGCATCCAAAGAAGGATTTTGCTTACAGCATGAAGTCACACATATGAGTATTATAACCTTCACCTTAAAATACTAATTGCAATAATAACCACCTGGATTTTTTCTCCCAAATTAATTCTAACAATAATAATTAGACCAGAAATCACACAGCTAAGTTTGTTGTTTTGTTTTGTTTTTCAATCAAATCATAATTACAAATACAAAGTTTATTTTCTTACCCAGGTTAGCATCTGCAGAGGCCTGAAGAATTCTTATCATGTAGCTCAGACTGTCAGGGTTACATTTGAGCAGTTTTGGTAAATAGTAATCTATTATATAAGTAGTTTGGTCATGGTTCCCTTCACACAGTATTACCAGAAGAGGAGAAACCCAGATGTTATGCCACTGGTCAATCCAGGTGCCTTCCTGAAAACTCAAAGTAAAATGGGCCTTGTGATTTGTAAACATGGTTTCCAGAAGATCACTAGCATAAGGCGCAAGAGACTGATCACTCATCACATCCAAGATTTGTACTGGAATTGTTCTGTCCAACTGCAGTATATTTTCAGTGCCCACACACTCCACCAGACAGCCAAGAGAAGCATATTTCCCTTTTACATGCCAATCCAAGCTCAATAAATGCTTTATCAGCCTTGCAAAGAATGGGTCTGATTTTCCATTAGATCCAGCAATGGTGGTTTGGTGTATCTGAAGAAGATTCTTGAAAATCAATTTGGTTTGGTGTCTGATGGCATCCAGAGGGTGGTCCCAGTGTGTATAAATGTATTCCAGCAGCTTCCCAATTACATCAGAGCTCCCATTAAGTTTGATTTTAAGATCTGGAGAGCCTGGAACAAGGGCAGCCAGTGCTGAATTAGTCCAAATAGCAAGGATTCTAGACAAAGATGTTGCCATACTGGATTCTTTTAACCTTTTAAAAAGAACAAACACAAAAAAAAAGTTCACTATCTCCATTGATCATTATTTTTTAAAAAATAAATTTTATATTTCAGAATAACTATTCACCACATTCACCTTACATGAAAGCAGGTTAGGAGACACAAGCCATTCATGGAGGAAAAGGAATGAACACAAAAGTGATCAAATGATGTTGATCATGCAAGCACATGCTTAGTTACCTGATGTGCTTTTAAGTGGTTGTACCTAAACCCCTAACAATGGGGAAAAGAAACCATAATAAAACAAAAAAATAAAAACTACTGTGCACCTGCTAACATTTGAGGAGCATTATGTTGTTGCACACTTCTTGAAAACAAAAGGAAAACTTTTCATTGCCATACAGAACCATCAAAACTGAGTATCCTATGTGCAAAAACAAAATCACAAAACAGATCTCCAAGGCACAATCAAAGTTTGAAATGAATACATGTTTTGTTTCTCCAACCCAATAGTGGTGGTGGGCCCCTAAATGCAAGCAGCCAGAAAAAAAAACCAACTAAAACTCATCTCACTTCAAGCATTCCACTCACTGGCACACTTTGCTTTCCTCTAAACTTTCAAAAGAAAAGGACATGATGTCCTGAAACGGAAGTTTATCTGTCTGCCTAAGAACTGATACGGACACATAAAGGAATTGATAAATTAAATTATAATTTATCCCATTCATGTTAGAAAACAAAATTTTAGTATGCAAGGAAAAAACTGAAACTTAGAACTACATATGCAATATCATTATGTTTTTCAAATTTATAGAGTTTTGATGAATGTATTAAAAAGATTACATGATCTGTGGCAAAACCTAGTATCATTACACTCAAAATATCAGAGATATTCAACCAGGACCACAGGGGTTATGCAAAAACAGAATTAAAAAGATAAACCTCTCCTCCCAAACATGAAACAACACAGTTTAAAACAGTAACTTACTCTGAACTCAAAGACAACAAGACTGATGCAATATCTAACAGTAGTTTCTCTCCATTTTCACCCATGCTGCCATTTTTCCAATCCAGCATAGCCAGTGCTCCATGGCAAAGGAAGAGCAGGACTGAGTCCGGGAGTTCTGCCACGCACAGAACCCCACAGTTCCCCATGAACCATGCTGGCACACCTGAGTGTTTCACTGTCCCAAGGAGCAAGTCACTGATCTGGAACACCAAAAGCATACACATTACAGCACCTCAACACAGCAGAAAACCTGTTTTGTGCATAGCTTAGAAAATCTGAAGAGATTTCTTGTCAATAGTGTTTATCAAATTCAAAACCCAAGTCTTATTACCTCATATAGCAAGGAGAGAAAAAAGGATTATACCTCAGCTAAGGACTTACGGAGAGGCTGGCAAGCCATGGTATCTGCATCAGCACAGCCTCCAGACAATAGAGACAATACCAATAGAACAGGATAACAACACCATGATATTGCACCGTCTTCAGCCTAGAAATACACTTACCAATGAAGGTAATTCCTCAACTGGTTCATACATAGCTCTGATAAAGAGAATAACAGCCAGTCCTGAGGTAGTCTGAACAGTCTGCAGGAGTGTTGCTACACAGCAGAAATATTTTACATTAGAATACAGCAAATACCGTGTGCTAGAACTATGTAGCAAAATTAAGATGGTATTGAATTTTTCTAGACTACTTGTAGTTGTATGATCACAAATCTGTAATGTCCACTTGGATAACAAATATTAATAACTTTATCCTCCAGTGTAATAAGAAACTTCTAATATCTTCAACAGAAGAAAACACAGGACTGACCACTAAAGCAAGGAGGGCTGTGGCAGTGACTACTAATGCATGCTAAATTCTACTATATAATCTGTATGAGAAGAAAACATTACTTATGGTGTGTCTATGAACAGCATATTTCATAGAGGTGTACATAGTTCTGGTAAGCACAGACATTTGGTGACTCTCAAAAGCATTTCTGTTAGTTTTTGAACTATTAGTAACAACATTAATCTTGGTTTTTGTAGTGGGACAAGTTAAACTGTACACTAAAACTGCAACCTACAAATCATAGCTCACCAAAAAAACCAACTACTGTTCCCACTTACATTAATCTCAGTAGTTTAGTTTCCATGCAAGCTAAACTAAGTTTTTATACTTAGAGATTGTTCACTACAAAGACAAGTTAATAAAAATATTAGGGTTTGAATGTTACTAAACTTACCATCCATTAGGAAGTTTGTGGAACTTTTCAGTAAACTACACATACTTTGCCAAACAAAAGATTCACTGTGTTTCCAAAGACTTCCCTGGATATTTTCTTGAAATTTTTGGATAAGCATCATTGAAACTTTAATGGCTATCAGTAAATCGTGCATCAGCTGAGTCTGAACAATACGATTTCCATGATTCTTTCTGTGGGAAAAAAAATAAAAAATAAGAGAGACAAGCAAGCACACTAAAAGCAAATTAAAACCATTCTTCACCATCCCCAGAAAACCATATTCCGTCAACTTTAGATAGAATTACTGGTAAAAACTAACTTATTGCTTGAGTTGATCAGATATGTAAGTACAGGAAAGAAGCATACTCAAGGGTAGTTTATTAAAATGAAGTTAACAAACAAAAACAACAAATTCTGCTACATTTTCTGCAGGCTCCTGTGACAAACTTTCATTCATGTGATCCTGCCTGAGCAGAGCTGAATTTTTCCAGAAACCTTCCAAAAAGGCCAACAGAATGCAGTGCTGCTCTTTTCTAATTTTTCAAGTAGTTCCTCCAAGTATGAAGGATATTTCTGTGATTTGACTTTCTTCTAACATGAAGACAGAAAATACCTAAACTTTCAGTGCACAGAACACTTGATTAAGCACCCTTCTCCTCTCGGTACAGAATGAGAGACAACAGCAAGGAAGCCTCACTTTACGAATTGCTGGAAAATGTCAACACGTTTAATTCAACACTGAATTAAACACCCATGGAACATGAAAGAGTCTTACTCTACCTGAATTTCACATCTATTAATTACACTGTTCAGTCACAATTCAGATAGCAAAACCTTAACTCAGAGGCCTCCCTTAGCAGTAGCTCTAACAGTACCAGTGCCTTACCTCTCTTATATTATCATATTGCCACAAAAGAAAAGAAACAAATCAGTTTTTATTTAAAATTTACATCACTGTAAAGTGCTATTCCCATCTTTCATCAGTGTATGGCTACCAAAGTGATATTTCAAACCAAATCAAATTATCTTGCAAGAGTGAAATAAAACCAGATATAAAACACTTGCCTGTTTTCTTCCTGTAAGTCAAGCAGCAACTTCTGCAGAAACTGAAGAACTAGTGAAAATAATTATAGTATAAATTTTCTTACAAGAGAAATACAACAGAAAATTTCCAGCAAAGCAATTACACATACATCTCAACACATCACACATACCCAGGGTACAATGAATAGCTACCCATACAGTGGTGATTTTTCCATTCCACCAACAAATTAAAGTGGTATTTCAGTATAGACAAACACAAGCAATGCTAAAACAAAATCTCAGGTTGTTTTGCAACAACCTGGTACAAAACAAGTTTCCAATGCACTTGGCCTAATATTGACTCTCCCTGCCGTAATTGCTCACTGGTACTCAGATTTGTATCAGGGTTGCCAAGTAAAGCAAAACTGACCCTGGGAAATAAAAGGTTTAATTAAAAGTCCTGTCTTTCACAAAAAAGTACCACAGAAGGATACTAGTTTATTGAAAATTAACCAGGAGGAAATCAGATCTGATAGATCTTTATGCCTACTTCATGTCACTTCACACACACCCCTCCCCCAACAGCCTGCAGTGAAGTATATTTTACCATAAATATGACTTTACCTTCTTCAAACAGGTTCTTAATACAGGCTCTACCTAGGGGAAAGAAAATACATTCTAATTACTGAGTTCTAGCCAGCACTGTCTATTTTACATAACAGCAAACATTACTATCAGCTGTGCCACCAGCACTGAGCAAGTTTAACCAGAAGACGTTCGATATCACTGTACCTATGCTGAAGTCCTCCATACAGGAAGCAAGACTGTCCAGTACTTTTCTGTACAAATACACATCTGTGGTTTTCAGTTCTTCCCGAAGGCAGCACACAAAGCTTTGCACAGCTGACATCATCAAATGCCCAGGAAGACCATTCAGTGAACTGCAACGTGAAAAAGCAGCACATTTAGTTTGGTTTTCCTGAGGTGGTATAACATCCACTGCACCAAAATCCATGTCAGCTAAAACTCCAATAAACAGACAGGTGTTTCTTCCTGCATGAAAACATCATCTGTTTTTAAATTATCATGCACGTTCTCAGTTTGCAGCTAGAAAACCTGTCAGAGGGGTGCACAGCTTTGGGGTGACTGGTGGCAACCAAATCCAGGATGGAAACCCTGCATCTTAGTGGGACAGTGAATGTTTTCAGACAAAGAAAGGAAGGCATCTCAGCACCAGATCTTAAAAAATGGTAAGGTCATAATCAAGTCACTAAAGAAATACAGCAATAATTGTGCAATTAAAAAAAATTGCAATAAAAATAGGCACAAGAAACCACAATTTATTAGGATTCCTCTGAACCATCTTCTCTTGACAAAGCTGAAATTTTGTGTTCTAAATTTCTATTCCAACATAGAATTTTAAAGTTCAAATTGCTACTTACACACTATGTTGTCTTTCCAATAATGTAATAGGCCAAAACAATCCTTCACTTTGAAGTTATTTATCCAATGATATGTTATTTATAATTAAGATTTTTAACTTAGAAAAACAGTATAAATGTACATATTAAATACTGTAAATTTTCAGTAATTAAGTTGCAGCAATTTACAGTGAATGACAAATTACTGACTTACAGATAAGGAAAGCGTTGAAAAAAAAATAAAGGCTAACTGCTCAATCTTTTACCTTGCTAATACTTTTTTCAAAGGATTCTTTGCACCCAGTGAAAAATAAGTCTCTCCCAAAACATCCAAACAAGCTTTAACCATGGGATCACCTGCAGAGTTCTGATCCATCTGTTTCACCAATGGCATCATCTATAACCAAAAGAACACACAATGAACAAAAAACTCTGGATATACCATTTTTGACAGTGGCAAATTTCCCTCTCATCCAAGCACACGGTGCAAAACTGTCCTCTCTTTACCATTTCCCCTTGAGTTTCAAGTTCAAATAATGTTCCAAGAACACCCCTAAAAACAAACAAAAAAAATCCATGCAAAATAGGAAACAGTGTCACTTGCCTTCCACCATTTTCAGTAACTGTGGCCCTTGCTAATTAAGTACTAAAACATTTCTACCTGAGATGCTTTTTCTGTGTTTCCAGGAACATACAAAACATTAGAAGTTTATCTTACAGCTGTATTTGCCATTAACAGTACACAGGACACACTCTCAGTTACCAAAAGCCACACCAACAACAGTGAAACCATACCTGTTTAATACACTGGATCTGCTGGATGCCATTTCTCAGTTGTGCACAGTGCAAAAGCAACGATGCCAGATTATGCTCTTCAGCCTTTGAAAATCCTACATTTGGAAGAACAGGGTCTTTTTATAAAGTAATTACAATAAGCAGTATAAATAACACAATCTATAAAAAGAAGAAATGACTGCTTGATTCTTAGGGTTTTTTCCAGTTCAAATAAACCCATTGCTGCCACAAACCCTTAAGTCATGTAACAACACCTTAACACATTTTTTTTTTCCTTAACAAATGTAAAAAAATCAGTTTCACTGGAACACAATAGTAAGGGACCTCTGGGGGTCATCTGGTCCAACCCCACAGACCAAATAGGGTCACCTATATGCACAGAACCATGGCCAGCTGGCACCCTCACAGTACAAAAGATGTTTAGAGGGAATCTTTAGTGTTCCAGTTTCAGCCCAAGCCTTCCTGTCCTATCATTATTCAGCACAGGAAAAATACTGGCTCTGCCTCCTTTATGTCCTCCCTTTAGGATTTCCTACACATTGCTAAGGTCCCCCTGAGCCCTCTCTTCACCAGGCCAAAGAGCCCCAAGCTCTCTCAGCCTTTCCTCATATGAGGGATGCTCCAGGCCCTTCATCATCTTAGCCCTTAGCTGAAGTCTCTCCTACATGTCCATATTACTCTTGTACTGGGGAGCCAAGAACTGGATGCAGCAGTCTAGGTGGGACATCACCAGTTCCCCCCCACAGTAACTTTAGCATGCAAATCTTGTATTACTTAGTTTTGGGTTTCTTACAGTAGTAACACTGTAACAGCACCACTGGAAGTTTCTCTCATCAAACCATAAAACAACCCAAAACACTAAAGAAAGCACCATTTGAACAGTAGCTTTAAAACAAATTAACTACAGAAAACACAAAGACTGGGAAAATGACCTCCAGAGAACCCTTGCAACCTCAATCATTCTGTGACTTTTGGAAATTCAGTGTTACCCCACATATTAAGGCTAACACATCAGATATCACTGAATTACAGGCCTGCAAGTAGGATTATAAGTAGTACCAGATACACACCACAGATAAAACAAAGTAAAGTGTTCTAAACTCAACTAAAGTCAGTGTTCTAAAGGATTTTTTTTTGACTCTGACAAGATAAGAAGTTATTGTCATTACAAAATAAAAACAAACCACAACAGAGCAAACACACTTAAAACTCACAAAGCAAAACCATTAGAAATAAAACTTAACAAGCAAAAAAAACAGATCAATCTCAGTAACTACTCAAAGGCAAGAGAAATCACACATTAGTTCAGACAAAAACACCCTACTTACTCTGAAGTTTTTCAAGCTGATGATGATCAAGAAAGAATGCATCCACCCGAATTTCCTTCTTCTTCTTTAAAACCATTTTAGCAATTATGAAATGCCTGCTTAAAAAAAAACCAAAACAACGAAACAAAAAGTCAAAACAACAGGTCACATGGTTTTAAAAACAATTACAAACGCTTCCTACAATAATGGTCTTTTCAGTGTCCTTTTCACTGCCTTGAAATAATGTTTCCTGCATTATCTGAGCAATTTTTCTCAGGGAAATAGCTCTCTTTGATTTTAACAACTTCAACTATTTCCAGCATTTCATCCAAAATTCACCCAAACTTCACAATGCAAATGGAAGTAACAGTGAAGGGGAATTGCTGTACACATGACATACTGTCTCACTGCAGTTTTCACTGCACTTGTTACATAGTCGGTGGCATGTCCCTGGATCACCGTTTGGAAACATCGTACAGAAGCAAGGAATTAATGACACAAAACTTCCCTTGCTCAGTTTTACTGTTCAAAACTCATTCATCTTGTATTAATGTCAAGTAAGAACTATGCAGCAAACCGAACGGCTCTGCTATTATAGATGTTACAAATAGCAAGTACTTTTTCCAATGGCAATGGTGATTTAGTACACACTACAGTTTCACTGATTTGAAACCGTGTTATCATGGAACAGCTGAGGTCGGGAGGGGGCCTTCGGAGCTCATTCAGGCCAACCTCCGGCTAAAGCTGGGCCGCCCACGTCCAGGTATCTTTCGAACGTTTCCAAGGATGGAGACTCCAGCCTCTCTGGAGCACCTGTGCCAATGCTCGGCCACCTTCACTCCACACCTAGCGCTCTGATGGTCTCAGAGAACCTCCGTGTTCCAGTTGTACCCATGGCCCCCTGTCCTGCCACCGCGCACCACGGAATAGAGCCTGGCCACATCTTGTCTGCGCCTCCTCTCCACATACTCATTAACTCTGATAAGCCCTCCATATCCCTTTTCCCGAGGCGGATGCCCCCAGCCCTCCGGGCGGCCACGAGCAGAGCAGAGCCAGCCCGCCCGGCCTCAGAGGTGGCCGCCGCCGGGCCCCGCTGCCCGCGAGTGCTCCGCGCCCTCCCTGCCCGAACAACCCCGCGCCCAGGGCGGCACCGAGCGCACAGATGGACCCAGGGCGGCACCGAGCGCACAGATGGACCCAGGGCGGCACCGAGCGCACAGATGGACCCCGGGCCGGGCCACGCCGCCTCCACCTCAGGCACCCGCCCGAGGCTTCCCTCGCCGCGGCGGCAGCGCGGGCCCCGAGCACGGCGGCGCCCGCCTAGGAAAGCGGCTGCAAACAGAGCGTCACAGCAGCAGGAAAGGCAAGCACCGAGGGAACACCGCCCGCCCCTTACCCGAGCGGACCCTCACCGCGGTGCCGCGTCCCTTCCCGGTGCCGCCTCCCGCCCCACCACGTGCCGGCCGCCGCCAACCGCGGCGCTCCCCGCCCCCGGCCCGGGCCGGGCCTGCGGGGACACCGGCGCCGCCGCACGGCCGAGCGCCCGCACGGCCGCAGTTAGCAGAGCTGCAGGTACTGCAGCCCTTCCCTGGCAAATACTTGTCCTAAGTGAAAGATGGAGCAACGAGAGTCACCGAATCAATTAAGCTGGAAAATGGCTCTGAGATCATCGCGTCCAACCTATAACCGAACCCCACCATGTAAACAGACGCACGGCAACGAGTGCCACGTTCAGTCTTTCCTTAAACACCTCCAGGGATGGCGACTCCCCCACGTCCCTGAACAGCCCATCCCAAGGTCTAATCTCCCTTTCTTTGAAGAAATTTTCCTAACGTCCAACCTAAACCTCCCTGGTACAGCTTAAGGCTGTCCTCTTGTCCTGTCTTTAGTTGCCTGGGAGAAGGGGCCGACACCCGCCTGGCTGCAGCCTCCTTTCAGGCAGTTGTAGAGACTGAAAACGCCACCCCTGAATCTCCTGCTGGGTAAACAACTTCGTCTCCTTCAGCGGCTTCTCATAGGGTGTGTGCTCCAGACCCTTGGCCAGTTCCACTGCCCTTCTCTGGACTCAATCCAGAGTACTGGACTTTGTAAGACACGACTATCTTTCCTTAATTTAAATGTAGTCTCAACTCTGGAAAAATTGGTGGTAACTTTGATGTATCCCATGACGGTCTTAGCTTGTGTTTCTTGCTGAGCAGCTACTCTCCCTTCTCAGTTCCTGAATGTCCTCAGCAAATTCAAATGGATGCTGTGTCTTTCGGAGCATAATCTATGAGGTGCCTCTGCTGCACACAGTAGTTGGTCGGCCTCTCTCCAGAGCCAACTACATGTCAGAGCCAGAGGAAAATGCTATTTTGCAACCAATGCAAATCAAGCTGCTCTAGTCACAAACCCTTCTCCTAAGGAGCAGAAAGAGGTGTAACTATATGCTTCACAAAAATCCAATAAACTTAATTTGAAAAGAGTGCTCCATTTGTTTCCTCATAACCGTATCTCTTGATCCTTTCCAGAAGTCCCTAATTTGCCACAACTGCCACGTTTTCTAAAATTGTAAAATTATGAATGATACTCAGCTATTTTTTTTTTTTAATATAAGCATTTATACATTAGTAAATTTTCAAATATCTGAAAGGAGCCTACAAGAAATATGGAGGTAGACTGTTTACAAGAGCATGTAGTGACAGGACAAGGGGAAATGGATTCAAACTAGAAGAGAATATGTTTAGATTAGATATTAGGAAAAACTTCTCTATGAGGGTGGAAAGGCACTGGAACATGTTGACCAGAGAAGCTGTGGACGCCTCATCCCTGGAAGTATTCAAGAGAGGTTGGATGGGGCTCTGAGCAACCAGGTCTAGTGGAAGGTGTCCTTGCCCATGGCAGGAGTAGGGTGGAACAAAATGATCTTTAAGGTCCCTTCCTACCCAAACCATTCAATAATTCTATTGATTTTTAGCCAGAAAAGATTTTTTTTTTTTAAAAAATGTTCTGTGCCTTTCATAATCCTCCCAGATCCCATGTGAATATAATGTATGTAATAAATACAAAATTTGCAAGTGATATATTTTCAAATGGGGACAGCCTTTCCTGAGTCTGTGAGCTGTTCCTAGCAAAGGTACAACTTCTGCACTCAGTGTGAAAATGGTTATTGCAAATGTGACTACTGTAAATGGGCAGCTCAACATAGAAGTCATGCTTTCATAAAGATATAAAAGCAACAATGTTTAGGTAAGGAAAAAGTGGAAAACAAAACTCATTCTTTGCCAATTGACTTTCGCCTAGCAGTGATTTTAACAATTTAAAGCAGACAGAGGCCATTAAGGTCTCCTCAGGACTTTCAACAAACTTCTGGATCCCTTTTTAGCACCAAAGATTCACAGTGCCTTCTGACTGTTGACATGGTAATGGCAAAAGGAGTTGGGAAAAGGTTTAATCACATACAAACATATAAAGAAAGTGATTTGAGTTTTTTTGCTGTTGGTTCATTGAATTCTCCCGTTTTGTATTCAGCCATTTCTAGGAAAGTGACAAAGTTATTTGGCACTATCTGTCCCTGTGAGCTGCTCTAAATGCTGGATTATCTTCAGCTCAGAGAGAGACTGAATGCTCTTAAGTAATTTAAACTTCTACACAAATCAATTATCCTCATCCTCACTTAGTGCAAGCAAAGTCTGCAGCTCCTTTAGTTCAGTTCCTACATATTTTACATTCACTGTGATCCTCTTTCTACAGACTGGCCAGTTACAGGAAACTTTTCCGAAGTTCCAGCTCTATGTATTCCAGCTCATTTTCCATAACACTATTCCCAGTAACTTCCTCCTTTCCAAAAGAGCTTTACTCTCCTCAAATTTTTCCAGTTAGGGGAAACATCAGTGCCAGGGAACTGTCAGGTAACACCTGAAGAATCCATATTTCCTAATGCAGTGAAAGAAAAGAGGCATCTAGAGAAATGAAATGATAACATGCAACACCCACACATGTTAATTGCTCTGTTCTCTAAGAGCACCAAGTTTTCAGTACTCAAAATACCTTCCTCAGAACTAGCTCACACACCACTGCTCACCAGGCAGGAGTTATGAGACTTTGCTACCTTAAAAAGGTAAGTCACACTGTTTTCATAATATCTGATCTGCTGGTAAAGAGCAACAGACCATTGAATTACTGATGCTGTGGCTGTGCTGTGCTGTGTTCTGCTGTGTGCCACAAATTTTGCAAGAGATTAAAAAAAGCCTCGTAGCAGTAGAAATTGCTAAGGAAAGAATTAAAATTAAGCAAGAAAGCATCACTATGTTGCTGCACAAATACACCTACACTTCAAACACTGTGTGCAGAATGTGGTAGGACTGCCACAGGGGTGAGGTAGACTATGAAGGGTGGCCAAAGGTAGTGAGGGGCATCTCTCTGTGAAACCATTAAAGTGAATTCATAACTTCACTCTGACGGAGAAAATGGAACATGACAGAAATTTTTAAGAACATTTTTCACTGTCAGTGCAAAAATTTAGGGCATCAAGTGAAACAAGCAGGTGACACATCCAAAACCAAATTAATTTTTAAACCACAGAAATCATCATCTTAGGACATTTTGGATCTTGAAAATTATGTTTGGTCAAAAGCAACTGGACTGAATCATGAGAAAAAAAAACAAAACAAAAACAAAACAAGGAAAGTTTCAAATGACAAAATTTCTGGCTCACAAAGTCCCTGAATTTCTAGTGAGTAGGACAGTATTCTGTGGTAATGACCAACCACTGTCTGAGGACAATCAAGTGAATGGGTACCAGACTGACTGACCAGGTACAGGCATTTTCACTGGGCTGTCTCAACATATTGCTGCAATTCATCAGAAGGGTTTTTTCTAAGCACTGCTCACAAACTTTACAGTTTTGACAAATCAACATCCACCAGTGAAAATTCTCCTCCAAAGAAATAATCTAACCCACACTCAGAAACTTTAATGGTTAAGCTGTACATTCTAGCCCTCTTGAGCTATGCCTGTGCCAGTAAGTAGAATATTTTATATTTTAGGGTGGTTTTTTTTTCAGATGGAGATGATTATATCATCATTTGAAAACTCTCAGATATTCATTATTTAGAGCAATATAGAATTTTACCACTCTGTGGCGCCAGATAATTAAAAAGTGGTTGAGGTTTTAAAGGGAAGCCATGGATCTTCTCAGAAAATGTAGTTTTCCTAAGTAAAAAAAGCCCTTATTAATAACTGAAGTAACTCCAGATTCTTCCATCCATAGGTACCAAAGCACAAATGCTAGACACTATTTAGATAAAATGACACTTTTCTGTCACTGAAAGACAAGTCATAGCCTTGAAATAGCAACGCTTTAAGTCATCTCATAATAATAATAATTGAATAGGAATGATCTTTCTCCCTTCCTCTCCTCCACTTAAATGATACCTTAAAAGTTTTCTGTTAAGAAAGATCAAGATACTTTTAAATTGAGCATCATCTGAAAATGATCCATTTATTTATATTACAGTTTTGTAGTTGCAACTAGTGTAAAAAATTGGAACCTTTTTCTTTATTGCAAGTCTCAAATATATATATGTCACCCTTTCAAAGAATCCACACAAAATGAACTTAAAGAAGACACTGTATGATCTAAGATTTTAGAACCACAAGATGTTTCCTGGCATATATCTCCAACTGTAGACACACATACCAATCTGAAATACCTAAACTTTAACCTAAACTTAACCTAAACTTAGATGGTTGCAATATTTATCTAAGTGAGAAAACATCAGGAAAAGCTCCTTTTGTCATGAAGGGGTAAGGTCCTGTTCCAGCATGTCAGAATGATGTTCTACATATGCAGGAAAGTCTCATAACCCCAACATTTTACATTATAGTTGCAGATTTGGTGACAACTTGATCATCTCTGGAATGAAGCTGGTGGCATTTTCTGGATTAGATTTCACACAGCAGAGTAGATGTTTTGAAATACAATGTTCATAATACTTTTTAACAAAATAGGTTTTTGTTTAACAAGACAACCAAGAACTTAGAACTTAGCTTCTTGCATTAAGTCGATTACAGACAGTAAAAAATCTGCAACATCTTCAGCATATGTGGAGGCTAATATTTAAAATTCGCATTATAGAGTGAAATATTGTATTATGTTCTCACTTTGGTTCCCTTCTGTAGGGAGCCAGCTAATAAATGATCACTCCAAAGTGCAAATACCAGGTCTTGCAATTTGTTCCTACAATGTACTGTGTATCAGGTTTTTTGCATTTTCTGCACATATTTTCAGGAATGTGTGCAGATTTATTACTGCGTGCATGTACCTTCCATCAGTAAGGAGGAAGAACTCTCTTCCTGAATCTGTGCTTACATGTACAATAGTATTCTGTGTCCTTGCCGGGAAGATTTATGGCTTTCCTCCTTGCTGTCTATTTAAAAAATAGAAGTTGTATTTTGTATTTTTGTGTTCTGTTCTATTCATCCCAGTTGTTCTACTTGTAATTCTATTTCCTTTAGTAATGGAACACAGATTCTAGCCACCTCTGCATACTTCACAGCTAAGAGCAGTTGAGAGAAAATCCTGAATATCCCCATTCCTTCTTCCAGAATATTTTTACAAGGCTCTTTCTGTATCAGTAACGAGAGCTCCATGACTGTAGAGCATTTTTATTACTTTGAGGGCAGTGAAAATCTCAATCCACCAAACAAACTGAAAGAAACCCTCATTGAGCGAGCAGGCTGTGCTCTCCCTCTTGCGGTCCAAGCATGTCATTCCCGCAGCCTCCTCCAGCTCTGTCATTCTGAATTCAAAGGCTTTCCGCATGCTTGGGAGTATCCAGAGTGCGGGTGTGCCGCTGTTGAAGGAAACGATATGGACAAAGTTTTCACTGAACGCCAACGCTAAATCATTTTGTATTAGGAATCAGATTATTATTTTGATTACCTTGGATAAATCTTGTAATTCAAAGAAAGGCTTATTGCAACTTACGTATTTTTAATGTAGCTTGAACACTCTAGACAGGAGGTATCGGGGGGAACACAATGCACTCCTTGCTATGCCACCAAGGGTGTTTTTAACACTCTTTTCAGCTACCAGTGTTTAAAAAATACATGAAGCACTCAGGAAAGTACCAGCAAATGAAACAGCTTCAGTGAAGTTGTTTGGATACTCTAAGGTCACTGCAAGCGGGTGGAAAATTGGAGCCTGTACTGAACTGAATAGGAAAGAATGAAATTGTGTGTATAACCAGATGGGGAATATTTGAGCTTCTAAGACCTGGGTTTTTGGTTTGGTTTTTTTTTTTTTTCCCCCCCCAGTAGAAAAAATTACACTTTAAATGACTAACAGATGAATGTGAAAAAGCAGTTTACTCTGCACACCTACATTATAAATAACCCCAGAGGAATGGTGCAGTGTGGTTTGTTTATGCACCAGAAAGTCTGTGAAACGTTTTTGCCTCCATAAATCATAATCCAAACAAAATAGAACCCCTGAATCTGAGTCCAAATTAACACGTCCATGACGAAGATTCCTCTATGTGCCAGGCAACACACTAATTACGTCTTCCAAATACTTTGCAATACTTCAGTCAGTCTTCTGGGAGAGATAGAGACGGCTGATTACCTGAGATCTCCTCTCAACTCTTTTCAGCCGGAGGGGACCAAGACGCAGCTGCCAGCACCACTCAGCAGCACATGCACCTGCTGCTTTATCCCGGCTGGAACACGATTTGTGTTCTTACCTATGGGATAGGCCAGCTCAGCGAGACCCATTTAGCCCATAATATCCCCAGCACTGCCCCGGGGACCGTACGGTTCCAACCCTCCACTTTGTACTTGACGAATGACCTTTCACAAGACGTGTAATTTAAATTACAGTCGGCTCCAATGCCGGAGCCGAGGAACTGCAGAGCAAGAGAATGCTTCTTCCTAACATCGTGTCCGAAACTCAGAGGAAAAATTCCTAATTCACAAAGGAATTTTAAAAACGGCGATGGGAAAGGGGTATGGGCAGGCCGTCTCTTCCTGGGACCCCTCCGCCAGCCTTGCCCTCGAATCCCTCCAGACGGATTCCATCGCCCTCCGTCCGGGCGCGGCGCAGGCGGGGAAGGCGGCGGCCCCGGGAGCACATCCCGCCGGCAGGG